>NC_090028.1:7844598-8144598 GCF_037176765.1 Anolis sagrei | reverse complement strand
TTTTATTTATCGTGTCATCAGCAACCAGACCATTGTATTACATTTCTAACAGAACAAAACAAACAAACAGATTAAAAAAAACACAAATTTTGCAAACTTCGTAGCTGATTAGATGTCCTTTGACCAGTATCTGGCCACTTTGAGTGCCTCTGGTGTTGCCGCAAGGAGTTCCTCCATTGTGCATGTAGCAGGGCTCAGGTTGCATTGCAGCAGGTGGTCTGTATTTTGCTCTTCTCCACACTCACATGTCGTGGATTCCACATTGTGGCCCCATTTCTTGAGATTGGCTCTGCATCTCCTATTCAGCGCCTTCCAAATAGCCCAGTCTTCTGTGTGCCCAGGGGGGAGTCTCTCATCTGGTATCATCCACGAATTGAGGTGCTGGGTTTGAGCCTGCCACTTTTGGACTCTCGCTTGCTGAGGTGTTCCAGCGAGTGTCTCTGTAGATCTTAGAAAACTATTTCTAGTTTTAAGTCGTTGATGTGCTGGCTGATACCCAAACGGGGTATGAGCTGGAGATGTCACTGCCTTGGTCCTTTCACTATTGGCTGCTACTTCCCGGCGGATGACAGGTGGTGCAATACCGGCTAAACAGTGTAGTTTCTCCAGTGGTATACGGCGCAGACACCCCGTGATAATGTCTCATTAAGAGCCACATCCACTGTTTTAGTGTGGTGAGATGTGTTCCACACTGGGCATGCATACTCGGCAGCAGAGTAGCATAGCGCAAGGGCAGATGTCTTCACTGTGTCTGGTTGTGATCCCCAGGATGTGCCAGTCAGCTTTCGTATGATATTGTTTCTAGCACCCACTTTTTGCTTGATGTTCAGGCAGTGCTTCTTGTAGGTCAGAGCATGGTCCAGAGTGACTCCCAAGGATTTGGGTGCGCTGCAATGCTCCAGTGGGATTCGTTCCCAGGTCATCCTCAGAGCTCGGGATGCTTGTCTGAAGCTGATGTAGTCTCTTCAATGCAATTTTCTGAATCAGGAGCTCCAGGAACAGGCCTAAAAACGATATTGTGCATGTTCCCTAATCTTTCCCTTTGAAGTAATGGGTGCCACATACATAGGAAGATAATGAGACCTAAAGAAGAAAGGAAAGCTATTCAAATTTCCAACTTGACCTTCTCTTTCCGTTCCTTTTTTGCTGGCATCGAGCGAGGCTCCGAGATAAGATGGTCAAAAGTCTTTCCAGAATTTCGCTTCCTTTCCTGATCTACGGTTGCTGCCTCTTTCCATTTATTGCTTCAACCTCCGGTCACCAATGTATATTCATGAGAATTTCCCAAGAGAGTTGTTCCGATCCCGCTGCATTGCAGGTCGATACAATGCACCAGCTTTCCTCTTCTCCGTTCAGAACACGGCCCAGCCTTTCCGCACAGCAGTTTTGTGTTTAGCAATTGCACTGTTGCCAGAACCATCATTTGGAGGAAGGAAAAAGAATCTGCCTACGAAGGCTGGATAAGCAATATCAAAGCAAAGTGCATCGCTCTCTCTGTGTGCATCTCCATTTGGCTCCGTTTCAAGGTGGAGAAGATGCTGACTTCGGGACTGTAATTCTTTGCTAATTTTGTTTTCAAAGGAAGCCGCGAGTGGTTTTGGCAATTTTCTTCCCGCTGAGAGAAAGTCTTCAAAAGCTCGGCAGTTTTCAAAGCCTATTAGCAATTGGGGGTTTATTCCAAGCGAAATTTGTGTAGAGTTTCCTTGCAAAGAAAACTGCAAGATGGATGCAGGAAACGATGTTTTAGCCAGCAATATTACGAGGGTTGACTGAAAAGTAATGCCTCCACCTTCGTTACTTATTATTATTATTATCTATATATATAAATCTGTTAGGTTGGTTCAACGGGACAGCAAAACTCCACAACCCCCCAACGAAACTTAACCAAAATTCCCATGCCCATAACACAACCCACAAGGTACAAACATATCTACTCAAAATGAAAAACAACACAACAACACACTCACAAAACGGCAAAACAACAAAACTCAAAAAACCCCAACGAAACTTAACCAAAATTCCCATGCCCATAACACAACCCACAAGGTACAAACATATCTACTCAAAATGAAAAACAACACAACAACACACTCACAAAACGGCAAAACAACAAAACTCAAAAAAAACCAATGAAACTTAACCAAAATCAAAAGTGATAAGTTTTACTATAGGCCACAGCAACGTGTGGCAGGGCACGGCTAGTTATTATTATTATTAAACTTTATTTGTACCCCGCTAGCATCTCCCGAAGGATTCGATGCGGCTTACACAGGCCGAGGCCTCAACACACAACATAACAATACAATCTAAGCAAATCAAATAATTAAAACAGAATAAAGCAAAGTGAACAACAGGCACAATACACTAAAACACAATAAAACTGGGCCAGTTTTATTGTTATTTGGGTTTAGATGGAAATCTTTTAATAAATGGAGCACAGAAATAATCCGTAGAATGTGCTCTTTAACTCCCATGATTCACTTTTCCACATAATCACCAGACAATTGGATACATTTCTGCCAACGATGAACAAGTTTTCTAAAGCCATCAACACTCTGTTTCCGCAACCAGAACTCTCATCCTGGGTACTCATTGTGCACAGATCTTCCGATAGTATAAATCCAGCTTTAATTTGGCCCTGGGCATGGACACCACCTTGTTCTTACGAGAGTTGAATGAAAAGTAATGCTTCCACCTTCGTTACTTGGGTTTGGATGGAATAATCACCAGACAATTGGATACATTTCTGCCAACGATGAATACGTTTTCGGAAGCCATCGACACTCTGTTTCCACAACCAGAACTCTCATCCTGGGTACTCATTGTGCACAGATCTTCTGATAGTATAAATCCAGCTTTAATTTGGCCCTGGGCATGGACACCACCTTGTTCTTATGAGAGTTGAATGAAAAGTAATGCCTCCACCTTCGTTACTTGGGTTTGGATGGAAATATTTTAATAAATCGAGTGCAGAAATAATCCGTAGAATGTGCTCTTTAACTCCCATGATTCACTTTTCCACATAATCACCAGACAATTGGATATATTTCTGCCAACGATGAACAAGTTTTCTAAAGCCGTCAACACTCTGTTTCCACAACCAGAACTCTCATCCTGGGTACTCATTGTGCACAGATCTTCCGATAGTATAAATCCAGTTTTAATTTGGCCCTGGGCATGGACACCACCTTGTTCTTACGAGAGTTGAATGAAAAGTAATGCCTCCACCTTCGTTACTTGCGTTTGGATGCAATAATCACCAGACAATTAGATACATTTCTGCCAACGATGAACAAGTTTTCTGAAGCCGTCACTGAAGACGTCGACACTCTGTTTCCGCAACCAGAACTCTCGTCCTGGGTACTCATTGTGCACAGATCTTCCGATAGTATAAATCCGGCTTTAATTTGGCCCTGGGCATGGACACCACCTTGTTCTTACGAGAGTTGAATGAAAAGTAATGCCTCCACCTTTGTTACTTGGGTTTGGATGGGAATATTTTAATAAATCAAGCACAGAAATAATCATTAGAATGTGTTCTTCAACTAACACTATTCACTTTTCCATATAATCACCAGACAATTGGATACATTTCTGCCAACGATGAACAAGTTTTCTGAAGCCATCACTGAAGACGTCGACATTCTGTTTCTGCAACAAGAACTCTCGTCCTGGGTACTCATTGTGCACAGATCTTCCGATAGTATAAATCCAGCTTTAATTGGCCCTGGACATGGACACCACCTTGTTCTTACGAGAGTTGAATGAAAAGTAATGCCTCCACCTTTGTTAGTTGGGTTTGGATGGGAATATTTTAATAAATCAAGCACAGAAATAATCATTAGAATGTGTTCTTCAACTACCACTATTCACTTTTCCATATAATCACCAGACAATTGGATACATTTCTGCCAACGATGAACAAGTTTTCTGAAGCCATCACTGAAGACGTCGACATTCTGTTTCTGCAACAAGAACTCTCGTCCTGGGTACTCATTGTGCACAGATCTTCCGATAGTATAAATCCAGCTTTAATTTGGCCCTGGGCATGGACACCACCTTGTTCTTACGAGAGTTGAATGAAAAGTAATGCTTCCACCTTCGTTACTTGGGTTTGGATGGAATAATCACCAGACAATTGGATACATTTCTGCCAACGATGAATACGTTTTCGGAAGCCATCGACACTCTGTTTCCACAACCAGAACTCTCATCCTGGGTACTCATTGTGCACAGATCTTCTGATAGTATAAATCCAGCTTTAATTTGGCCCTGGGCATGGACACCACCTTGTTCTTATGAGAGTTGAATGAAAAGTAATGCCTCCACCTTCGTTACTTGGGTTTGGATGGAAATATTTTAATAAATCGAGTGCAGAAATAATCCGTAGAATGTGCTCTTTAACTCCCATGATTCACTTTTCCACATAATCACCAGACAATTGGATATATTTCTGCCAACGATGAACAAGTTTTCTAAAGCCGTCAACACTCTGTTTCCACAACCAGAACTCTCATCCTGGGTACTCATTGTGCACAGATCTTCCGATAGTATAAATCCAGTTTTAATTTGGCCCTGGGCATGGACACCACCTTGTTCTTACGAGAGTTGAATGAAAAGTAATGCCTCCACCTTCGTTACTTGCGTTTGGATGCAATAATCACCAGACAATTAGATACATTTCTGCCAACGATGAACAAGTTTTCTGAAGCCGTCGCTGAAGACGTCGACACTCTGTTTCCGCAACCAGAACTCTCGTCCTGGGTACTCATTGTGCACAGATCTTCCGATAGTATAAATCCGGCTTTAATTTGGCCCTGGGCATGGACACCACCTTGTTCTTATGAGAGTTGAATGAAAAGTAATGCCTCCACCTTTGTTACTTGGGTTTGGATGGGAATATTTTAATAAATCAAACACAGAAATAATCATTAGAATGTGCTCTTTAACTACCACTATTCACTTTTCCACATAATCACCAGACAATTGGATACATTTCTGCCAACGATGAACAAGTTTTCTGACGCCGTCACTGAAGACGTCGACACTCTGTTTCCGCAACCAGGACTCTCATCCTGGGTACTCATTGTGCACAGATCTTCCAATAGTATATATCCAGCTTTAATTTGGCCCTGGGCATGGACACCACCTTGTTCTTACGAGAGTTGAATGAAAAGTAATGCCTCCACCTTCGTTACTTGGGTTTGGATGGAAATATTTTAATAAATCAAACGCAGTTGTTCTGTCGCGCACTAAGCTTGAAATGAAGTACCTTTAAAACAGGACGTGCAGCTTGAGCCCAGCAGGAAGCCAGGGGGCCCAAAGAGAAGCTCTTAGGGATTTTCCACCACAAACAGTCTTTAGAGGGCTTGTGAAATATAACAGTCTTTTATTGAGGAACAATCAAACAAAAACTTCTCTTGTCTCCAAAAGGTTAAACAAATGCTTCCAGGCTTTTGTGCAACTGGTGGCTACTAAATTTTACTTTACTTTAAAGGAAAATCCCTTTCTAACTTCTCCCAGGCTGACTGTGAACCTAAACCTAACTGACGTGGGCTCCACTACCGGGTTGAACTGCGTCTCAAAGCACGAGTGGACCTACCAGCAAGGCCTGTAGTCTCATCAGCTGGAGTTCTTTGATATTCAAAGCTGTTTTCGCTCCGAAATTCCTCAGAGCTTTAGGGCTGTTTCCCTGGGATTCTTTGGGAATCTTTGGATTCTCTTAAGACTGTTTTCCCCTGGAAAGTCTTAAGGGTTGAAGCTTTTGCACAGGAGAAGCCTGTACACGTCCTGTACATTAGTTATCCTTGCTGAGACTGACCAAAATGGTTCCTATCCCTCTCAGAGCCTGAACAGGGGGCGGAACCAAAACTTAATGATGATGGACAGGTGGCCTGCCCTATAACTGCAAGCTTTAACAGGAAGCCACCCTTCTGCAGAGTCCCTGAAACCTAGGACTGCAAACAAACATGGATGCAGGAAATGATATTTTAGTCAGCAATATTACGAGGGTTGATTGAAAAGTAATGCCTCCACCTTCGTTACTTTGTTTTACAAAGCAAATAAAGTTGGAGCTCCTGGTACAGCCGTACCAGAACAGCAGTAATCATCCTTGGAATGTGCTCTTTAAGCTACCACTATTCACTTTTCGACATAATCACCAGACAATTGGATACATTTCTGCCAACAATGAATAAGTTTTCCGAAGCCATTACAGAAGAAGTCGACACTCCGTTTCTGCAACCAGCATCTCACAGTTCTCTCAACGTCTTCATCAGAAGCATAACAATGTCCCCGCAGATCTTCTTTCATTATCGGGAACAGATGGAAGTCGGATGGTGCTAAATCTGGACTGTAGGGAATGTTGGAGGACAGGAAAAGAGATTTAAATATGGGCTCAAAGCCAACCTTAAAAACTGTGGCATTGACACCAAGAACTGGGAAGCCCTGGTCCTTGAGCACTCTAAGTGGAGGTGAGCTGTGACCAGCAATGCTGTAGAATTTAAAGAGGCACGAATGGAGGATGAAAGAGAGAAACATGCCAAGAGGAAGGCGTCTCAAGCCAACACTGACCAGGACCACCTTCCACCTGGAACCTGATGCCCTCACTGCAGGAGAACATGCAGGTCAATAATAAGGCTCCACAGCCACCTACGGACCCACCGCCAGGACAATCCTACTTGGACAACTTCAACTTCAATTTCAGTCTCCCTCTCTCCTCCCCTCTCCTTCCCTATCCTCTCTTCCTTCCTTCCTTCCTTCCTTCCTTCCTTCCTTTCCTTCTCCTCTTTCTTCCTCTTCCTTCTTCCTTCTCCACTAATATGCTACTAATATACCTGTGATATCCCCCTAATCCTCCTTCCTCCTCTTTCGATGCTTCCTTTTGTTTAGCTTTCTGTTCTTCTATTTGAGAGCCCTCTAAATAAACTTGCCCTTATTTAATATCTTTGAGGTTTCCCCTTTGGGATTTCACAGCTCTTGCATAAGACCACTTATTCTCTATTACATGACCTAGATGGAAGGTTTCTCGAATATTTGCACGGATCTGTTGTGGTGCTTGGGATCAACAATTCCCTTTATCCACACTATGGAATTACAGCAGTTTGAGACCACTGGAATCCTTGGGATTTGTGGTTTGGTGGGAATGGAGAACTGAGGCTCCATCTACACTGAGCATTTAATGCAGTTTCAAACTATTGTCTAAGGCTTTCATGGCCAGGATCACTGGGTTGTTGTAGGTTTTTTGGGCTATATGGCCATGTTCTGGAGGCATTCTCTCCTGACGTTTCGCCTGCATCTATGGCAAGCATCCTCGGAGGTTGTGAGGTCTGTTGGAACTAGGAAAAAGGGTTTATATATCTGTGGAATGACAAAGGTGGGACAAAGGACTCTTGTCTGCTGGAGCTAGGTGGGAATGTTTCAACTGACCACCTTGATTAGCATTTGATGGCCTGTCTGTTATTGGGTGTGGCTTGTTAGTGCCTGGGGCAATGCTTTGTTGAGAGGTGATTAGATGTCCCAGATTGTTTCCTCTCTGTTGTTTTGCTGTTGTAATTTTGTAATTTATATGGCCATGTTCTAGAGCCATTTTCTCTTGATGTTTCACCTGCATCTATGGCAAGCATCCTCAGAGGTAGTGAGGTCTCTTGAAACTAGGAAAATTGGGTTTATATATCTGTGGAATGACAAGGGTGGGACAAAGGACTCTTGTCTGCTGGAGCTAGGTGTGAATGTTTCAACTGACCACCTAAATTAGCATTTGATGGCCTGTCTGTTGTTTGGTGTGGCTTGTTAGTGCCTGGGGCAATCTTTTGTTGAGAGGTGATTAGATGTCCCAGATTGTTTCCTCTCTGTTGCTTTGCTGTTGTAATTTTGTAATTTATATGGCCATGTTCTAGAGGCATTTTCTCCTGACATTTCACCTGCATCTATGGCAAGCATCCTCAGAGGTAGTGAGGTCTGTTGGAACTAGGAAAAAGGGTTTATATCTGTGGAATGACCAGGGTGGGGCAAAGAACTCTTGTCTGTTGGAGCTAGGTGTGAATGTTTCAACTGACCACCTTGATTAGCATTTGATGGCCTGGCAGTGCTTGGAGCAATCTTTTGTTGAGAGGTGTTAAGATGTGCCTGGTTGTTTCCTCTCTGTTGTTTTGCTGTTGTCATTTTAGAGTTTTTTAATACTGGTAGCCAGATTTTGTTCATTTTCATGGTTTCCTCCTTTCTGTTGAAATTGTCCACATGCTTGTGGATTTCAATGGCTTCTCTGTGTAGTCTGACATGGTGGTTGTTGGTGTGGTCCAGCATTTCTGTGTTCTCAAATAATATGCTGTGTCCAGGTTGGTTCATCGGGTGCTCTGCTATGGCTGACTTCTCTGGTTGAAAACCCACCAAGAAAATCCAATGGTACGTTCAGCAAAGGACAAGTAGGATCCTCTCACTTCTGCAGGAGTCTACCGTATACCATGCAGCTGTGGACAAGTCTACAGAGGGATCACCAAACGCAGCAGCATTTCCCAAACATGAATCAAGGAACATGGAAGGCACTGCAGACTACTTCAGCCAAAAAATAGTAGCAGTGATCACTATGTAAATCATACTTGGCCCTCTGTGTCCATGAATTCTCCATCCCTGGATTCAACATCCCTTTGAAGGCAATCATAAGGCGGATGGGGACTTACTTACCTACTTAGGTGATCCCTCGTTGTCCGACTAAGATTGTCCTCCAAGTTTGGTATCCTGGTGGTGGGTTCCGTAGGTGACTATTCTAGACCTGCATGTTCTCCCACAGTGACAGCATCAGTTTCCAGGTGGAAGGTGGTCCCGGTTGGAGTTGACTTGATGTGCCTTCCTCTTGGCACATTTCTCTCTATCGCCCTCCATTCGTGCCTCTTCTAATTCTGCAACACTTCTGGTCACAGCTGACCTCAAGCCAGAGCATTCAGGGCCAGAGCTTGTTTATTTATTTTACTTTATTTGTATACCGCACTCTCTCAGCCCGTAGGCGACTCAGTGCGGTTTACAACCAAACCAATATACAAAGTGCACAACATTAGCAATCAAAACAGTAACTAAGGCAACTACATCAATATAACAATACATCAGTACATCAATATAACATCAATACATCCATATAACTAATCCATCACGTCTCATCAGTAAAGTCATAATCCGATCTCCTCGTCCATTATTCCTAGTTCCAAGATCAATCAATTAGTTGCACTGCTTAATTAAACGCCTGTTCAAAGAGCCAGGTCTTCACTCTTCTCCTGAACGCCAGCAGGGAGGGGGCCAATCTAATATCTGCGGGAAGGGCGTTCCACAGCCGAGGGGCCACCACTGAGAAGGTCCTGTCACAAGCCGTGCTTGTGAGGCTGGCAGGATCGAGAGCAGGGCCTCCCCGGACGATCTTAATGTCCTAACTGGTTCATAGGGGGTGATATGTTCGGACAGATAGGTCGGGCCAGAACCGTTTAGGGCTTTAAAGGCTAAAGCCAGCACTTTGAATTGTGCCTGGTAGCAAATTGGCAGCCAGTGAAGCTGGCGCAACAAAGGGGTGGTGTGCTCCCGGAGTGCCGCTCCTGTTAGCATCCTGGCTGCCGATCGTTGGACCATCTGTAGCTTCCGAGCAGTCTTCATAGGCAACCCCACGTAGAGAGCGTTGCAGTAGTCTATACGGGATGTAACCAGTGCGTGGACTACCGTGGCCAAGTCAGACTTCCCAAGGTACTTCCCAAGAGCTTCCCAGTTCTTGGTGTCTATGCCACAATTTTTAAGGTTCATATAAAGGAATCAGGGGTATTATAACTCAGAATATATCAGTCTCGCCACTGGTCATCAGTAAAAAGGATCTTAATTGCCAATCCCACAACTGTACACCAATATCATTGAATATGGTTCTGGCATGGAGCATTTATATGTGCATGAGATAGATTCGCTGCCACCACCTAAATTTACTTTAGGAAATTAAAGTTGATCTCCCTGAGGTAATCTTCTTCCTGCCCACCAGCTTTCCCTTAGCTCCTTAAGATGACTGTGAAGTAAAGATATTACAACAGATAGAACTATTCACACAGGAAGGAATCACCACTGAGGCTTCTTTAAAAGTTGAACTAGATAAAATGTTTATTTGTAATATTGAACAAACAACTGTCTTCTTTAATGAGGCACACAAGCTTGAATGGTTACTGAGGCACAATAATCTTGATGGTTACTTCAAACAGGCTACTTGACTTAGATATGAGTAAAACTCCTCACTCTACAATAATACAGTAGCAGTGAGTTCCACAGACTAACCTAAAGCTACACTCTAAACAGAATCCTCTGTAAGCTAATCTACTCTAACCCCCGAGAGTCATCCACTTGGGTAAAAACCCACACAAGCACCCAGGCGTCTACCTTGACCCTCCTGGTCAATAATGCAGAATCGCCTGTCACAAATGCTCTCTAAGCACACCAAAATCTACCTCTCTCCTCTTCTGTTCCCAAAACCAATCTCTTTTCTCTCTGTCAAGCTCACACTTTTCCCTCTCAGGGCTAAACTCTTCCCATCTATCCCAACCAATCAAAAGAGAGCTTCAGCTCCTCCCTTCTTCTCCTTTTGCACTCCCAAGATGTCTGCTTCCTATGCTGACACTCCCAAAATGGAGGCCGCCCTACAGATATTCCAGGCTTCTCCTTCGGCCTACGAGGTAGGAATCATTACAGTTGGCTTTGAGCTCATCTTTAAATCTCTTTTCCTGTCTTCCCACATTTCATTTTCCATTCTTGAGTTCGGAATAGAGCAACTGCTTTGGGAGATGGAAGTTGGGCATTCGGACAACGTGGCCGGTCCAGCAGAGTTGATGACGGAGGACCATCGCTTCAATGCTGGTGGTCTTTGCTTCTTCTAGCACACTGATATTTGTCTGCCTATCTTCCAAAGAGATTTGCAGGATTTTTTGGAGGCAACACTGATGGAATCGTTCCAGGAGTTGAGTGTGACATCTGTAGACAGTCCACGTTTCACAGGCATATAGCAGGGTTGGGAGGACAATAGCTTTATAAAAAAGCACCTCGGTCTCCCTTAATCCATCATCCAAACCACTACACCAGTGTTTCTCAACCTGGGGGTCGGGACCGCTTAGGGGGTCGCGAAGGGGTGTCAGAGGGGTCGTCAAAGACCATCAGAAAGCACAGTATTTTCTGTTGGTCATGGGGGTTCTGTGTGGGAAGTTTGGCCCAATTCAATAGTTGGTGGGGTTCAGAACGCTCCTTGATTGTAGGTGAACTATAAATCCCAGTATCTACAACTCCCAAATGTCAAAGTCTATTTTCCCCAAACCCCATCAGTGTTCACATTTGGGCATATTGAGTATTCGTGCCAAGTTTGGTCCAGATCCATCATTGTTTGAGCCCACAGTGCTCTCTGGATGTAGGTGAACTGCAACTCCCAAACTCAAGGTCATTGTCCACCAAACTCCTTCCAGTATTTTCTGTTGATCATGGGAGTTCTCTGTACCAACTTTGGTTCAATTCCATTGTTGGTGGGGTTCAGAATGCTCTTTGTTTACATGTTAACTCTAAATCCCAGCAACTACAACTCCCAAATGACAAAATCAATCCCCCCGCCAACCCCACCAGTATTCAAATTTGGGTATACCAGGTATTTGTGCCAAATTTACTCCAGTGAATGAAAATACATCCTGCAGATCATTATTTACATGGCGATTCATAATGTTAGGGTTATGGTTGGGGGTCACCACAACATGAGGAACTGTATTAAGGGGTCGCAGCATTAGGAAGGTTGAGAACCACAGCACTACACCATTGGCTCTTCAATCAAGCAATCAGTCAAACAAACTTTATGACGGTCCAAAGACCCAATTTGCTCATTTGCACAACTGCCAACAGATTCATAAATGGATAAGACCACGTAAACCCAGGACGAGTGCAATTCTAGATGCATATGAACAAGGGTCAAAAACAATGCGCCGAAGTCCATCTGATGGATCGGCAATAGGAAATGACTTATGATGTTGGTGGTTGCTCTTAACGGTCCAAAGGAGATTCCCTTTTGTTGTAGGCCATACAGTTTGTAAATAATACAAACCGGAAAACACTCTTGCGTGTATTCATGTGTGTTTACTTGTCTGCCTTTCTCCAACTGCAGGAACCTCCACAGCAAGTCTAGCCACAGCACCGTGGACACGTGGTACGACAACCCTGTGCCTAATTACCCTCCAAACAACAGAATCATGACCAAAGAACGCAGGAAAAGTTTCCAAACTGGTAAGTGCAGTGACGTGTACTGGGAAACCAGTTTGGGTGAGAGTTGGTTATTTGCTAAGTGTGCCATCGCGTGCTGGGCCTGTGACAATGTCTGTTTATAGGACGTGCTTTCTGTATACACAACAGGACGCCGGGGTGCCTCAGCTAAAGGGTCCCACAGGTTTCCCAACACAAAGTTCTGTAGAGGCTCAAAATAGGTTCGACAAAGTTCTTTATTAAGGCTTAAATCTTCAAACAAATGAATTAAATGCTTTATAACAGGGGTCCTCAAACTTTTTAAACCGGGGGCCAGTTCATTGCCCCTCAGACCGTTGGAGGGCCGGACTATAGGTTTTTTTAAAAAAATTAATAAAACAATTCCTATGCACATTGCACATATCTTATTTTGCAGTGTGGAAGGGCCCTTAGAGGGAGGGGGTTCTTTCTAGCCCTCTTTAGGCAGTAATTCCAGGAGCAGGGAATGGGAAATCTTCCTATTTCTAGTTTGAACAAAATCTGGCTACCAGTATTTAAAAAACTCTAAAATTATAACTGTAAATAAAGAACAACACTCAAACACAGGGGAACTCCAGACAAGAAACAATCAGGGCCAGCTAATCACCTCTCGACAAAGGATTCTCCCTAAAAACTGTCAGGCTATGAAATGGTAATCAAGGTGGCCAATTGAAGCATTCATACCTACCTCCAACAGACAAGAGTTCTTTCTCCCACCCTGGATCTTCCACAATTTTCCTAGTTAAAGGTTTTCCTCTGACATGAAGTCCAGTCGTGTCTGACTCTGGGGTGTAGTGCTCATCAGCATTTCTATGGCGAAGAGCCGGCATTGTCCGTAGACACCTCCAAGGTCATGTGGCCGGCATGATTGCTTGGAGTGCTGGAGCAGCCTCCCTTGGCTGGCTCATGCTGCCCATCGGCCTGACGGATAGCGTGAGCCTGCCAAGGGAGGGGCACTGTGGGGGGGTGCTCCTCCTCCGCGGGCCGGATAAGTGCCCTTGGCAGGCCGGAAGTGGCCCGCGGGCCGTAGTTTGGGGACCCCTGCTTTATAATCTTGAAAACTAGTAGCTTTCTCGATCTGCCAACAAGGGACAGGCAACTGCTTGAAAAACTGTTCCTATCTTCTTTAGGGAACCCTTCCGACCCGTCCTTGGGCAATTTTTCTTTACCCTGCTGGCGTGAGGCCCCAACTCCCGGCTCCAAGCTGCCTTATGGATAGCCCGAGTGGTCCCTTACCAGGCAATGGTTGCTGCAGATCTGCCAAGCTGGTGTCCTTTAGTTTCTCCACAAAGGCTGTAGGAACTATTTCTTTTGCCCCAGCAAAGGCTGGCTGTATTCCTCCAGCAAAGCTGTAGAGGTTTTCCTTTTTCCCCAGCAAAAGCTGTGAGACCTTTCCTTTTTTTTTCCCCAGCAAAAGCTGTAAGAAGCGAAGCTTTTTACAGGTGGGACAGAGAAAAGCCCACACATCCTGCTGTAAGGCTCCAAGCTGTGAGACTGAACTAAAAATCCCCTTTTCCCTCCAAACCTGGGGAAAGGGGCGGATCTAGAGGCTCTAACGATGATTGATAGGTTGTTGGCCCTATGACTGCAACCTGGGGAAAGCTACCCAATTGCAAAATGCATGGCCCAAATGAATTCATGCAAACTAACAGTGCAAGAAAAATTTATTTATTTGTTTGTTTGGTTTACTTCTACCCCGCCCTTCTCACCCCGAAGGGGACTCAGGGCGGCTTACACAACCAAGGCACAATTCGATGCCCGTAACATACAGCAACAATAAAACAAAATAACGCAAATTAACAATCAGCAGCAATACATTACATCTATACTCACTAAAAACAATAAAACCAATAAAAATTTCATACAAACCGATATAACCCAAATAATCCTTATTGCCGGTCAATGTTCGCTATCTCTTAGTTCAGTGTTTCCTTCCACATTTATCAGTCCTGCCGGTCTTATTTGTCTGGTTGTCCTTACCTAGTTAGCAGATTGCCCGAAGACCTGGTCCCATAACCACGTCTTTACCTTCCTCCTGAAGGACAGGAGTGATGTCGATGCCCTGATCTCCACTGGGAGCGAGTTCCACAGGTGAGGGGCCACCACTGAGAAGGCCCTGCTCCTCGTCCCCACCAGCCTCGCGGTGAAGTCGAGAGCAGGGCCCCCTCAGATGATCTTAAATTCTGTGGTGGGACGTAGAGGGAGATATGTTCGGACAGATACGCTGGACCGGAACCGTACAGGGTCTTGTAGGTCAAAACCAGCACCTTGAATTGGGCTCGGAACTGAACTGGCAGCCAGTGGAGCTGACACAGCAGAGGGGTGGTGTGCTCTCTGTTTGTCGCCCCAGTGAGCAGTCTGGCTGCCGCTCACTGGACCAGTTGAAGTTTCCGTACCGTCTTCAAGGGCAACCCCACGTAGAGTGCGTTGCAGTAGTCTATTCGGGATGTAACAAGAGCGTGGACCAAAGAATCAAATCTCCTGGCACAGCCGTGCCAGCACACTAAGAGTCCAGGGTGATCAACAGAAAAATGAGACTTAATGTACATGTTTGGTCAGTGGAAACTAAAACTCTGAGCAAGTGATATCCTCCCAGAAAAAAAAGATGATTATAATTTGAATCTTAGAAGGGAATGGGAAGCTTCTAGTTAGTTGAGGAGTATTTATCTCCCCCCCCCTTTGTTTTTGTTTGTTTTTGTTTTGTTTTGTTTTGTTTTGCATCACTGGCTTCGTTGTCTGCTTGCAACTCTCTATACACCAAATCCTCTCTTCTTTATTATTATTATTATTATTATTATTATTATTATTATTATTATTATCATTGTATTGTCGAAGGCTTTCATGGCCGGGATCACTGGGTTGTAGGTTTTTCCGGGCTATATGGCCATGTTCTGGAGGCAATTTTTCTCCTGACGTTTCGCCTGCATCTATGGCAAGCATCCTCAGAGGAAGTCCAACAGACCTCACTACCTCTGAGGATGCTTGCCATAGATGCAGGCGAAACGTCAGGAGAAAAATTGCCTCCAGAACATGGCCATATAGCCCGGAAAAACCTACAACCCAATTATTATCATTATTATTATTATTATTATTATTATTATTATTATTACTACTACTACTACTACACTAGGTTACAACATTTGCAGCTTTTTCTGTCCCTGGTTTGAAAGTGTTATTTCCTGTTTCACTGCAAGGCCCTTACTTTAAAAGTAGTTGTTCTACTCCAGAAACTTTGTTTTTGTAACTGCCACAAACTATGTTAGATAGGTTGAGGCTCTATGAGATATCCATTGAAAAATCATAGCAAAAGGTGTTGCGGGATTTCCTCCAAAAACAAAGTTTTTGCAGCATAACAAACTTCTCCATGTTTTTAGGATAGAAACAATTAGGAAACAGCATTTATAACCCAGGGGGAAAAAATTGTGATACAGTTCCTGGACTCAAAACAACAACAAAGAACCAATATGTATTATAATGCGCATGTTAAAAAATTTGCATTAAGATTTATGCGCTTTGAGAAACTAATGTGGGAATCAGTACATATTTGTTCAGCTATGGCTTCTTGTAGGACCGGGTTGTCGCACAGCTGGTTGGGAGTCAGCTGCATTAAAATCACTACTGACCAAAAGGTCATGAGTTTGAAGTCAGCCCAGGTTGGAGTGAGCTCCCAACCATTTGTCTAGCTTGCTGTCGACCTTTGCAGCCCGCAAGTCAGTTAAATCAAGTAGAAAATATAGGTACCACTTATGCGGGGAGGCTAATTTAACTAGTTTACGACACCATAAAACTCTCCAGCATTTTAAAAGAACATGCATTAGGATTTATGCGCTTTCAGAAACTAACGTGGGAATCACTACATATTTGTTCAGCTATGGCTTCTTGTAAGACCGGGTTGTGGCGCAGCTGGTTGGGAGTCAGCTGCATTAAAATCGCTACTGACTGAAAGGTCATGAGTTCGAAGTCAGCCCAGGTTGGAGTGAGCTCCCAACCATTTGTCTAGCTTGCTGTCGACCTTTGCAGCCTGCAAGTCAGTTAAATCTATCAGGTAGAAAATTTAGGTACCGCTTATGTGGGAAGGCTAATTTAACTAGTTTGTGATGCCATAAAACTCTCCAGCATTTTAAAAGAACATGCATTAAGATTTATGCGCTTTCAGAAAGTAATGTGGGAATCACTACATATTTGTTCAGCTATGGCTTCTTGTAGGACCGGATTGTGGTGCAGTTGGTTGGGAGTCAGCTGCATTAAAATCACTACTGACCGAAAGGTCATGAGTTCGAAGCCAGTCTGGGTTGGAATAAGCTCCCGACCATTTGTCTAGCTTGCTGTCGACCTTTGCAGCCTGCAAGTCAGTTAAATATGTCAAGTAGAAAACTTAGGTACCACTTATGCGGGGAGGCTAATTTAACTAGTTTACGATACCATAAAACTCTGCAGCATTTTAAAAGAGCATGCATTAAGATGTATGCGCTTTCAGAAACTAATGTGGGAATCACTACATATTTGTTCAGCTATGGCTTCTTGTAGGACCGGGTTGATGGAAAGGTCATGAATCATAGAATCAAAGAGTTGGAAAGACCTCCTGGACCATCCAGTCCAACCCCCTGCCAAGAAGCAGGAATGTTGCATTCAAATCACCCCTGACAGATGGCCATCCGGACTCTGTTTAAAAGCTTCCAAAGAAGGAGCCTCCACCACACCCCGGGGCAGAGAGTTCCACTGGGTTCGAAGCCAGCCCGGGTTGGAGTAAGCTCCTGACCAGTTGTCTAGGTTGCTGTCAACCTTTGCAGCCCGCAAGTCAGTTAAATCTATCAAGTAGAACATTTAGATACCGCTTATTTGGGGAGGCTAATTTAACTAGTTTAACACACCATAAAATTCTCCAGCAGCATGCAAAAGAATGAGGAAGCACTCCATTGGTGTCTCAAGTGGACAGTGAAGCGACAGCTCCCCGGTGGCTGGAATTCAAAGCATGCCCTCATTAAGCTAGAATGTTAAATAGCCTCTGTGTGTCTGTCTATATATGTTGTGTGTCTATGGCATTGAATGTTTGTCATGTATATGTGTGTTGTGATCCGCCCTAAGTCCACTGCGGGGTGAGAAGGGCGGAATAGAAATACTGTAAATAAATAAATAATAAATAAATAGATATACCCACTCAGTATGCATCTACACTTTAGGATTAATGCAGTTTGACGTCACTTTGAGTCCTATGGTTTGATGCAGTGGATTCCTGGGAGTTGTAGTTTGGTGAGCTTTCTTTGGCAGAGAAGCCTAAAGCCCTTGTTAAACTACATCTCCTGTGATTCCTTAAATTGGTGTCACACTGCATTCGTTCTACAGCAGCAGTTGCCAACCTTTTTTTGACCAGGGACCACACTGCAACATTAGTACTAAAAGGGTTAAAAGGTAAAGGTTGTCCCCTGACATTAAGTCTGACTCTGGGATGTGGTGCTCATCTGCATTTCTAAGCCGAAGAGCCGGCGTTGTCCATAGACACCTCCAAGGTCATGTGGCCGGCATGACTTCAGCATGTCTCAATAAGAGCCACATCTACTGTTTTAGTGTGGTGAGATGTGTTTCACACTGGGCATGCATACTCAGCAACAGAGTAGCAAAGCGCAAGGGCAGATGTCTTCACTGTGTCTGGTTGTGATCCCCAGGTTGTGCCAGTCAGCTTTCGTATGATATTGTTTCTAGCGCCCACTTTTTGCTTGATATTCAGGCAGTGCTTCTTGTAGGTCAGAGCACAGTCCAGGGTAAAACATCAATCATCTGGGCGTCCCCTGGGCATGAAGTCTAGTTGTGTCTGACTCTGAGGGTTGGTTCTCATCTCCATTTCTAAGCCGAAGAGCCGGCGTTGTCCATAGACACCTCCAAGGTCATGTGGCCGGCATGACTGCATGGAGCATCATTACCTTCCTGAAGCGGTACCTATTGATCTACTCACATTTGCATGTTTTCGAACTGCTAGGTTGGCAGAAGCTGGGGTTGACAGCGGAAGCTCATGCCAGAAGGGTTACAAATCAGTTTTTGGTCAACTTTAGATTCAGTTTGGTTATTTGGGGTGACTTTTCCTAGAAGGACACAAAAATATTCTCCAATAGTTTCGTTGTTAACGAAGACTTGAGGGACTGTTGTCTCTCTTCACCTGAAAGAACACAGCAGCATTTTTTCCATCATTAAAATAAATGAGCCATAATATGAAGTTTCCATCCTGCTGATAGGCTTGATGAATTAAGTGACCACACGGCGCATTGTGGTTCATGTGCAGTCATCCGGATTTAAATGCTGCTTTTGAGTTACAGAGGCAGCTGGAACTAATGCAAAGCGTCTCCCTTCCTTTGCACCCTACCTGTCTTTCTCCTTCCGACCCATTTGGATCACTAAACCCATCTTCCAAGCTTATAATTCCCAAGCAAAGGAGGCAGGAAAAATAGAAAACTTGGCTAAAATCTTAGGGATGAGCCCATTATTTAGTAATCTGCATGTAATGCTGGCATCTCAGGGCATGGCTGGGAAAGACCCTTCTCAGAAACCCTGGAAAGCTACTTTCAGCAGGGAGCTTTGAGATGGTTGAAAAGAAGCTCTCCGAAGCTCTAGGTGCTCTTACTGCCTATTACAGGGAAAACCAACTGATCCCTAATCCATCTAAAACACAGACATGTGCCTTTCACCTTAAGAACAGACAAGCATCCTGAGCTCTGAGGATCACCTGGGAAGAAATCCCACTGGAGCATTGCAGTGCACCCAAATACCTGGGAGTCACTCTGGATCGTGCTCTGACCTACAAGAAGCACTGCCTGAACATCAAGCAAAAAGTGGGCGCTAGATATAATATCATACGAAAGCTGACTGGTACAACCTGGGGATCACAACCAGACACAGTGAAGACATCTGCCCTTGCGCTATGCGACTCTGCTGCTGAGTACGCATGCCCAGTGTGGAACACATCTCACCACACTAAAACAGTGGATGTGGCTCTTAATGAGACATGCCGCATTATCACGGGGTGTCTGCGCCCTACACCACTGGAGAAATTACACTGCTTAGCCGGTATTGCACCACCTGACATCTGCCAGGAAGTAGCAGCCAATAGTGAAAGGACCAAGGCAGAGACATCTCCAGCTCATCCTCTGTTTGGGTATCAGCCAGCACGTCAACGACTTAAATCAAGACATCGTTTTCTTAGATCTACAGAGACACTCGCTGGAACATCCCAGCAAGCGAGAGTCCAAAAGCGGCAGGCCCAAACCCAGCACCTCAATCCATGGGTGATACCAGGCTTCTGGTGTGAGAGAATTGGCCGTCTGCAAGGACGTTGCCCAGGGGATGCCCGGATGATTTGATGTTTTTATCATCCTTGTGGGACGCTTCTCTCATGTCCCCGCATGAGGAGCAAGAGCTGATAGAGGGAGCTCATCCACCTCTCCCCGGATTCGAACCTGCGACCTGTTGGTCTTCGGTCCTGCCGGCACAGGGGTTTAACCCACTGCGCCACCGGGGGCTCCTAATCATGTGATAAGGAGGTTATAAACAAAGCCATGTGATTGGCTTTCTCCTTGGCTCTTCTTCTGATTGTCTGACAAGGAAAAAAACAATATGCAGCTGTCCTTATAAGTGTTACTAAACTAGAGGAACTAGTCTATAGTGATAAATGAGATTGTCTGCCTGTGTGTCTTCATGTTAGTTGCAAGACTGTGAAACATAGGGTTGCATCCACAGTGTGGAATGAATTCTATTATTATTATTATTAGCATTATTATTATTAGCATTATTATTATTAGAAATATTATTATTAGCATTATTATTATTAGAAATATTATTATTAGCATTATTATTATTATTAGAAATGGAGTCCCCGGTGGTGCAGTGGGTTAAACCCCTGCGTCAGCAGGACTGAAGACTGACAGGTCGCAGGTTCAAATCCGGGGAGAGGCGGATGAGCTCCCTCTATCAGCTCCAGCTCCCCATGCGGGGACATGAGAGAAGCCTCCCACAAGGATGATAAAACATCAAATCATCCAGGCATCCCCTGGGCAACGTCCTTGCAGACGGCCAATTTTCTCACACCAGAAGCGACTTGCAGTTTCTCACGTCGCTCCTGACACGACAAAAATAAATAAATATTAGAAATATTATTATTCGCATTATTAGCATTATTGTTAAGGTAAAGGTAAAAGTTTCCCCTGACATTAAGTCTCGTTGTGTCCAACTCTGGAGGCTGGTGCTCATGTCCATTTGTAAGCCGAAGAGCCAGCGTTGTCCATAGATGCCTCCAAGGTCATGTGGCCAGCATGGGGCACCGTTACTTTCCTGTAGTAGCAGTACTTATTGATCTACTCACATTTGCATGTTTTCAAACTGCTAGGTCAGCAGAAGCTGGGGCTAACAGCGAGAGCTCACCCCACTCCCTGGATTCGAACTGCCAACCTTTCTGTCGGCAAGTTCAGCAGCACGGCGGTTTAACCCGCTGCGCATTATTGTTAGCATTATTAATAACATTAGACGGTCATAGCTCAATGTTGAGGAATCCCAGGAGTTGTATTGTCGAAGGCTTTCATGGCTGGAATCACTAAGTCCTTGTGGTTTTTTTCAGGCTATATGGCCATGTTCTAGAGGCATTTCTCCTGACGTTTCGCCTGCATCTATGGCAAGCATCCTCAGAGGTGAGGTCTGGAACACAGACCTCACCTCTGAGGATGCTTGCCATAGATGCAGGCGAAACGTCAGGAGAAATGCCTCTAGAACAGTGGTTCTCAACCTGGGGTCCCCAGATGTTTTTGGCCTTCAACTCCCAGAAATCCTAACAGCTGGTAAACTGGCTGGGATTTCTGGGAGTTGTAGGCCAGAAACATCTGGGGACCCCAGGTTGAGAACCACTGCTCTAGAACATGTCCATATAGCCCGAAAAAACCCACAAGAACTTAATCCCAGGAGTTATTTCAGAAAGTCTTGAGCTGTCTCCGGGACATAGCAATGGTGTCCCACCAGACTACAAATCCCAGAATTCCACAGCATGGAGCCACAGAAGTTTGAAGCTAGTTTGCATGGAGAAGGACTATCAACAAGCAGAGTTGCATGGAGAAAGACTATCAAGAAAGGAAAGGAGGGAAGAGATGAAGCAGAGAGAATGAGAGAGCTTCACTTCCCCAAGGGGACTTCTATCAATAGCGAACCTGGGACTTCTAGGCATCTAATAAAACTGATTGCTGTGATAAAGAACTAGCTGTGCCCTGCCACGCGTTGCTGTGGCCTATAGTAAATCTTTTCAAAGTAGAGGTAGATATCTGGAGTATTATGAAAGAGAGGTCCCTACCTATTCCTTCCCCCTTTTTCTCCCCCTTTCTCTCCTTTCTTCCTTCTCTACCTCTTTCTTTCTTTCTTTCCTTCTTTCGCTCCTTGGTTTCATCCTTCTCTCTTTCCTTCATTCCCTCCCCCTTTCTTCCTTTGCCTCCTTTCTTCCCTCCCTGTTTCCTTCCTTCTTTCACTTTTTATTTCCTTTTCTCCTTCCTTCTTTACCTCTTTCCTGCCTTTTCTTCCTTTTATTTTTCTTTCCTTTCTACTTTCTCTTCTTCCTTCGGTATCTCTTTCTTTCCTACCTTCCCTCCTTCCTTTCTTCCTTCCCATTGCTTACCAAACCCTTCTCGTGCTTTATGTTGGGTCATGGGAGTCCTGTGTGCCATGTTTGGTTTAATTCCGTCATTGGTGGAGTTCAGAATGCTTTGATTATAGGTAAACTATAAATCCCAGCAGCTTCAACGGAGGGGGGTGGGAGGAGGAGGAGGAGTGCAGGGGTGGGGCGTCGGTGGGTGTGGGCGGGGCTTCGGCAGAGGGGGGTGGGAGGAGGAGTGCAGGGGCGGGGCATCATTGGGTGTGGGTGGGACTTCGGCGGAGTGGGGTGGGAGGAGGAGGAGGAGTGCAGGGGCGGGGCGTTGTTGGTTGTGGGCGGGGCTTCGGTGGAGGGGGGTGGGAGGAGGAGGAGTGCAGGGGTGGGGCATCAGTAGGTGTGGGTGGGGCTTTGGCGGAGGGGGGAGGAAGGTGCAGAGGGTGCGTTGGCTGTTTGGCCATGTGCGCTCCGGGGACTTTGCGCCATTGCACATGCTCAGTTGTTTTGTCCTTTTGTGAGTATGTTGTTGTGTTGTTTTTTATTTTGATTCGATATGTTTGTACCTTGTGGGTTGAGGTATGTGCATGGGAATTTTGGTTAATTTTCGTTGGGTGGTTTTTGAGTTTTGCTGTCCCGTTGGATGCCCCTTACAGATTTATATATATAGAAGATATATGAACACTCCGATCTTTAGTCCCCAAATAAGTGTCAGGAGGATGGTCAGATGCTATTAAAGCTATTTCCCTGTTGTCCCTTTTAGCAAATCCTGTTGTATTTCAAACCACCTGTAATTCTTGGTCTGGTGTTATTTCTTGCCCCATAATTCCCTTTTCTCTTTATAGTGTCTTCAGACACCAAGGAGGAAGGCTTGGAAGCTCAGATCAACCGGTTAGCAGAACTGATCGGAAGGCTGGAAAACAAGGTGGGTACAAAGTGGTTTTAATGGAGTACCTATGTATGTATTATTATTTATCGAGTCATCAGCAACCAGTCAATTATATTACATTTCTAACAGAACAAAGCAAACAAACAGACAAATACAAAATACAGAATACAAAATTTGTGAGTTTGGTAGTTGATTAGATGTCCTTTGACCAATATCTGGCCACTTGGAGTGCCTCTGGGGTTGCTGCAAGAAGGTCCTCCCTTGTGCATGTGGCAGGGCTCAGGCTGCACTGCAGCAAGTGGTCAGTGGTTTGCTCCTCTCCACACTCACATGTCAAGGATTCCACTTTGTAGCCCCATTTCTGAAGGTTGGCTCTGCATCTCGTGGTGCCAGAGCGCAGTCTGTTCAGCGCCTTCCAAGTCGCCCAGTCTTCTGTGTGTCCAGGGGGGAGTCTCTCATAGAATCATAGAATCAAAGAGTTGGAAGAGACCTCATGGGCCATCCAGTCCAACCCCATTCTGCCAAGAAGCAGGAATATTGCATTCAAATCACCCCTGACAAATGGCCATCCAGCCTCTGCTTAAAAGCTTCCAAAGAAGGAGCCTCCACCACACTCCGGGGCAGAGAGTTCCACTGCTGAACGGCTCTCACAGTCAGGAAGTTCTTCCTCATGTTCAGATGGAATCTCCTCTCTTGTAGTTTGAAGCCATTGCTCCGCGTCCTAGTCTCCAAGGAAGCAGAAAACAAGCTTGCTCCCTCCTCCCTGTGGCTTCCTCTCACATATTTATACATGGCTCCCATCATATCTCCTCTCAGCCTTCTCTTCTTCAGGCTAAACATGCCCAGTTCCCTAAGCCGCTCCTCGTAGGGCTTGTTCTCCAGACCCTTGATCATTTTAGTCGCCCTCCTCTGGACACATTCCAGCTTGTCAATATCTCTCTTGAATTGTGGTGCCCAGAATTGGACACAATATTCCAGATGTGGTCTAACCAAAGCAGAATAGAGGGGTAGCATTACTTCCCTAGATCTAGACACTATACTCCTATTGATGCAGGCCAAAATCCCATTGGCTTTTTTTGCTGCCACATCACATTGTTGGCTCATGTTTAACTTGTTGTCCACGAGGACTCCAAGATCTATATTACATTTCTAACAGAACAAAGCAAACAAACAGACAAATACAAAAATACAAAATACAGAATACAAAATTTGTGAGTTTGGTAGTTGATTAGATGTCCTTTGACCAGTATCTGCCCACTTGGAGTGCTTCTGGTGTTGCCGCAAGAAGGTCCTCCATTGTGCATGTGGCAGGGCTCAGGTTGCATTGCAGCAGGTGGTCAGTGCTTTGCTCCTCTCCACAATCACATGTCGTGGATTCCACTTTGTAGCCCCATTTCTGAAGGTTGGCTCTGCATCTCGTGGTGCCAGAGCGCAGTCTGTTCAGTACCTTCCAAGTTGCCCAGTCTTCTGTATGCCCTGGGGGGAGTCTCTCATCTGGTATCACCCATGGATTGAGGTGCTGGGTTTGAGCCTGCCACTTTTGGACTCTCGCTTGCTGAGGTGTTCCAGCAAGTGTCTCTGTAGATCTTAGAAAACTATTTCTAGATTTAAGTCGTTGACGTGCTGGCTGATACCCAAACAGGGGATGAGCTGGAGATGTCTCTGCCTTGGTCCTTTCACTATTGGCTGCTACTTCCCGGCGGATGTCAGGTGGTGCAATGCCAGCTACGTAGTGTAATTTCTCCAGTGGTGTAGGACGCAGACACCCCGTGATAATGCGGCATGTCTCATTAAGAGCCACATCCACTGTTTTAGTGTGGTGAGATGTGTTCCACACTGGGCATGCGTACTCAGCAGCAGAGTAGCATAGTGCAAGGGCAGATGTCTTCACTGTATCTGGTTGTGATCCCCAGGTTGTGCCAGTCATCTTTCGTATGATATTGTTTCTAGCACCCACTTTTTGCTTGATGTTCAGGCAGTGCTTCTTGTAGGTAAGAGCATGGTCCAGAGTGACTCCCAGATATTTGGGTGCACTGCAATGCTCCAGTGGGATTCCTTCCCAGGTGATCTTCAGAGCTCAGGATGCTTCTCTGTTCTTGAGATGAAAGGCACATGTCTGTGTTTTAGATGGGTTGGGGATCAGCTGGTTTTCCCTGTAATAGGCGGTAAGAGCAACTAGAGCTTCGGAAAGCTTCTGTATGTATGTATGTATGTGAAGTGGCTGAAATCCAATTGTGCCATCGCGCCTGGGGGCTATAATTCTTAATGAAAGAGGGACGGACGTGGCATCTTTCCCCAAGGGATTGCTTCTTGCCCTCCTATAGGAAACTGGAACTCCCAAAAACCCAAAACGCTGTAAATAACTCAAAATAAGTTTTATTGATGAGAAAGAGTTATTTCTTTAAAGCAATGAGCTGGAAACTTCAGAGGGGTGAAGGAAGATATACGTTACAGTCTCAGTTAGTCCTGGGTCCAAGGTGTTTGAAGCTGAGAAGCCTTTCCAAGTTTCCTCTTTTCTCAATGGCTGTGAATGCTGGAGCAAACCACAACCCCAGTTCAGATGGCCTATGTTTTGAAGACTCAGGATCTTCCTTTGGTGCCAAAAGAACCGGTTTGAAGGCGCTTGAGACTTCCAACGTTGTTCAGGTTGGTCTGAACATGAAGCACAAATCTCAAGGGTAAAAAACCTCAGAACTGGTGCTGAGAGGTAATTTAAATCAGGGTTTTTTAGAGTCAAGTCTCTTACTCACGTCCATCTGGTAGAAAACTCTGATGGCAGAATGAAAAGAAAGGAAGCACTCCCCTCCTGTAGGAAGAGGTGGAGCCAAACAGTACTGATTGACAGCCATAAGTAACTAATCCATACAACTATACATAAGCAGGGTAAAAGGGGAGGATTAAGCATGATACAACAGTTTAACTCTTGCAACTAACAGTTCTACACATAGGTTAAATGGACGAACCCAGAGGGTGCACACCAATGCTTCCTCTTCATCCTGGAAAGAAGTGACGAGCGGAGTGCCGCAGGGTTCAGTCCTGGGCCCGGTCCTGTTCAATATCTTTATTAATGACTTAGATGAAGGGTTAGAAGGCATGATCATCAAGTTTGCAGACGACACCAAATTGGGAGGGATAGCCAATACTCCAGAGGACAGGAGCAGTATTCAAAACGATCTTGACAGATTAGAGAGATGAATGACCAAAACTAACAAAATGAAGTTCAACAGTGACAAATGCAAGATACTCCACTTTGGCAGGAAAAACAAAATGCAAAAATACAAAATGGAGGACAATGCCTGGCTCGAGAGCAGTATGTGTGAAAAAGATCTTGGAGTCCTCGTGGACAACAAGTTAAACATGAGCCAACAATGTGATGTGGTGGCAAAAAAAGCCAATGGTATTTTGGCCTGCATCAATAGGAGCATAGTGTCTAGATCTAGGGAAGTCATGCTCCCCATTCTCTATTCCGCTTTGGTTAGACCACACCTGGAATATTGTGCCCAATTCTGGGCACCACAATTCAAGAGAGATATTGACAAGCTGGAATGTGTCCAGAGGAGGGCGACTAAAATGATCAAGGGTCTGGAGAACAAGCCCTATGAGGAGCGGCTTAAGGAGCTGGGCATATTTAGCCTGAAGATGAGAAGACTGAGAGGAGATATGATAGCCATGTATAAATATGTGAGAGGAAGCCACAGGGAGGAGGGAGCAAGCTTGTTTTCTGCTTCCTTGGAGAGTAGGACGTGGAACAATGGCTTCAAACTCCAAGAGAGGAGATTCCATCTGCTTCTTGGCAGAATGGGGTTGGACTGGATGGCCCAGGAGGTCTCTTCCAACTCTTTGATTCTATGATTCTATGACTGTGAGAGCCATTCAGCAGTGGAACTCTCTGCCCCAGAGTGTGGTGGAGGCTCCTTCTTTGGAAGCTTTGAAACAGAGGCTGGATGGCCATCTGTCAGGGGTGATTTGAATGCAATATTCCTGCTTCTTGGCAGAATGGGGTTGGACTGGATGGCCCATGAGGTCTCTTCCATGATTCTATGATTCTAGAACATGGCCCTATAGCCCGGAAAAAAAAACCCACAAGAACCTAGTGATTCCAGCCATGAAAGCCTTTGACAATACATGATACAACAGTTTGAATCTTGCAACTAACAGTTCTACACATAGGTGGCGCCACTCGCGCGTCAAACCAATTAAATATTCAGATGGCCCCTGATTAATTTCTTAAAGGTTCAGAGCGGTCCCATTCCAATTAGTAATCCAAATCCCCAAAGATTTGTAATCGTTTCATTACGATTTGTTCCATTACGATTTGTTCCATTAGCAGCAATTGAAATGAAACTTGGCAGACTTATAGGCAACATTTATGACTTTAAGCCTGCCAAGTTTCTGAACATTTCAGTCATCCACTGATATTTAGGAATTTTTTATAAAGTTTTTACAATTTTTTTTTTACTATAAGAAATATCCTGTTGCACTCCAGGCCAGGAAAAGCCCTCTGACTTTAAACACCACACAGCTGAGTAAAAATGCAAGCAGTTTATTGAAGATAATAAAAAAGCATTCGCAGTAAAAACACTTCATAGAAATAGGTAAATCCAAGTAGGTAGGAAGATAAGCAGGAACAAATAATCCAGGAAATAAGTCCATCAGAGTTCATGAAAAAATTATTTTATTTTATTTATTCAGAACTTTTATATCCCAGTCTTCTCAACCTCCGCAAAGGGACTCAGGCCGGCTAACAACAGAAAATGCACACACAAGTAAACTAATAACATCATAACATCATAATACATTAAAATACAAACAGAATAAATACATAAAAACCAAATCGTTAAGATCAAATCACATTCATCACAGTCTGCCAGTGTGGTCAGTAGTTATTAGGTTATTGTTGACTCGCCAGTCATTCTGAGAATGCTCTGTCCCAGAGCCAGGATTTCACTAGCTTTCTGTAAGTCAGGAGGGAAGGGGCAGTTATAATCTCCATCGGGAGAGAGTTCCACAGCCGAGGGGCCACCACCGAGAAGGCCCTGTCTCTCATCCCCACCAGACGCGATTGCGAAGGTGATGGAACCGAGAGCAGGGCCCCTCCAGAAGATCTTAACAACCTTGATGGTTCATAGGGGAGAATTTGTTCAGAGTGGTAAACTAACACAGGAACTTCCAAGATAAAACTCCAAATTTGAATCATGAAATCAAACAAGGCATAACTTGAATCTATCCAAGGCAAGGCAACAAGGTTCAGGACAAATGTCTTAATTCAATTCAAATGTTGCTTCGTCTGGCTACAGATTCTGTTCTTGGCACTTTTATCTCGTATTCTACTCTTGCTGTCCCAAAAGACAGTTGCATCGGTCAAGTAGGAGATTTAGGTATCCAAGGCAAGGCTACAAAGTTCAGGACAAATGTCTTGATTCAATTCTAATGTTGCTTCGTCTGGCTACGGATTCTGTTCTTGGCACTTTTATCCCGTATTCTACTCTATTGCTGTCCCGAGAGACAGTTGCATCTGTCAAGTAGGAAATTTAGGTATCCAAGGCAAGGCTACAAAGTTCAGGACAAATGTCTTGATTCAATTCTAATGTTGCTTCGTCTGGCTACGGATTCTGTTCTTGGCACTTTTATCCCGTATTCTACTCTGTTGCTGTCCCGAAAGACAGTTTCATCTGTTAGGTAGGAAATTTAGGTATCCAAGGCAAGGCTACAAGGTTCAGGACAAATGTCTTGATTCAATTCTAATGTTGCTTCGTCTGGCTACGGATTCTGTTCTTGGCATTTTTATCCCATATTCTACTCTGATGCTGTCCCGAAAGACAGTTGCATCTGTCAAGTAGGAAATTTAGGTACCGCTTATGCGGGGAGGCTAATTTAACTAAAAAAAACTCTCCAGCAGTGTGCAAAAGAATGAGGAAGTACTCCATTGGTGTCACAACAGCTCCCCCGGTGGCCAGAATTCAAAAAGCATACTTTAATGAAGCTGGAAGTTAAATAGCCTCTGTGTTTCTGTCTATATATGTTGTGTGTCTATGGCATTGAATGTTTGCCATGTACATGTGCATTGTGATCCGCCTTGAGTCCCCTGTGGGGTAAGAAGGCAGAATATAAATACTGCAAACAAACAAACAAACAAAAACATAGCCAATAAGCAAGCATTTTGATGGAAAGGTGAATCTGAGGATACTTCTTCCCAACAAGTGTCGTGTGGCCATTCATATCATTTCTGCCTTAAGAGCAAATCATTAATTTTTAATTAAGTTTCATAAATTTAACAGCATGGTCTTAATTCCTTTTTCCCAATTAGCATGATTCATTAATGCGCAGCCTTGCAGCATTACAATGTGTGCGCCTAGACGCAAAAAAAGTTTCAGTACAAGTATTGTGGAAATGGAAACATACTCGCTTCTGTATATGCATAATGAAAGGGAGAGGAAAGTCGGGTTGGGTAGCGAGGCTGAGTGCCGAACAAGACCGGGCATTAATGGAATGGAAATGGAAGGGTAGTCCGAATAAATAATGGATGCCACGGAAGAAACGGTGCCCTTGAATTCCGTAAAGCGAGAGGAAGACTAAAAGCAATAGCTACAACAGAAAGCCATGGAAAGAACAATATGCACACAAAAAAGTCTCACAAAAGCTGTTGTGCAGGATTTACATGTTAACGACATATGGAAAATCCACGTTATTTATTTATTTACGACATTTATATGCCGCCCTTCTCACCCCGAAGGGGACTCAGAGTGGCTTACAAGTAAAAAGTAAATACAATATATTATATTATTATCATAGCACATTAAGATTATATATTACATTGTACTATAACATTATACTGTAATATTATTAGCAATATTATATTTAATATAAAATATATAATTATAATATTTTATTATTAGTAATATATTGTATTACATTATAATATTATCAATATTATATACATTAGATTATATTAGATTATATGCACAGTGCACACTCTTTTAGAATCATGTTGTTGTTGTTCATTCGTTCAGTCATCTCCGACTCTTCGTGACCTCATGGACCAGCCCACGCCAGAGCTCCCTGTCGGCCGTCACCACCCCCAGCTCCTTCAAGGTCAGTCCAGTCACTTCAAGGATGCCATCCATCCATCTTGCCCTTGGTCGGCCCCTCTTCCTTTTAAAATCATAGGGCACCACAATTCACCACAACTTCCTGACTGTGAGAGCCATTCAGCAGTGGAACTCTCTGCCCCAGAGTGTGGTGGAGGCTCCTTCTTTGGAAGCTTTTAAGCAGAGGCTGGATGGCCATCTGTCAGGGGTGATTTGAATGCAACATTCCTGCTTCTTGGCAGGGGGTTGGACTGGATGGCCCATGAGGTCTCTTCCAACTCTTTGATTCGATGATTCTATGATTCATAGAATCATAGAATTGGAAGAGACCTCATGGACCATCCAGTCCAACCCCATTCTGCCAAGAAGCAGGAAAATCACATTCAAAGCACCCCCAACAGATGGCCATCCAGCCTCTGCTTAAAAGTCTCCAAAGAAGGAGCCTCCACCACCCTCCGGGGCAGAGAGTTCCATCGCTGAACAGCTTTCACAGTCAGGAAGTTCTTCCACATGTTCAGATGGAATCTCCTTTCTTGTAGTTTGAAGCCATTGCTCCACGTCCTAGTCTCCAGGGCGACAGAAAACAAGCTTGTCCCTCCTCCCTATGACTTCCTCTCACATATTTATACACGGCTATCATGTCCCCTCTCAGCCTTCTCTTCTTCAGGCTAAACATGTTCAGTTCTTTCAGCCGCTCCTCATAGGGTTTGTTCTCCAGACCCTTGATCATTTTAGTCGCCCTCCTCTGGACACAATCCAGCTTGTCATTATCTCTCTTCAATTGTACTGGACACAATATTCCAGGTGTGGTCTAACCAAGGCAGAATAGAGCATGGGGAGCATGACTTCCCTGGATCTAGACACTATGCTCCTATTGATGCGGGCCAAAATCCCATTGGCTTTTTTTGCTGCCACATCACATTGTTGGCTCATGTTTAACTTGTTGTCCACGAGGACTCCAAGATCTTTTTCACACGTACTGCTCTCGAGCCAGGTGTCTTGCAACTCCGTGGTTTAGTTTTTCCATGCTAAGTTCCTCTCCTCATTGCTTTGATGGACAACTAGCCTATGAGATGTTCCTTCAAAAAGAAGCCTGGCTCCTTGAATTAAAGATACAGTTGAAGAAGTGCCTTGCCCTTGCTCAAGAGGTTATTAATAATTCAAAGTGCAGCTCAATGGCTGCAGCGCATGCAAAGCCCTGTCAGGCTGTGCGCTGCCTTTGCACGGGGAAATGCTAGGGAGGAAAGGCACGCACTGAAAGGCTGGGAGCTACTCGTAGGAGCAAATCCATTCTTGTAACAAGCAAACAACCCTCCAAAGGGGAAAATATATGAAACCAAGGCACAAAAACTGGGGCAGTGATTTTCTGAGTTTTCTCATATTTATGAGTCAATGGAGTGGAGTAGACACGGAGCATTTTACTGCCTGTAGCATATGTACGAGGGTTGAATGAAAAGTAATGCCTCCACCTTCGTAACTCCTCAACAGATGGCAGTACTGGTTTGTGACAAGTATTTTAATTATTTACTAGCTTGGGGTCCCAGAGCTGCCCAGGTTATTTGAGAAAAGCATTGTGTGGCAAAGGTGTTCTTTATCAGTTATCAGTTAGTGAAGGTACAGCGAATCCCATTGTGCAGTCTTTGTTGGGGGACGCAGAGTTCTGTGGGGACTACACATCCCATCATCCATTGTCTGTCCTTCCCCGAACCTCACCAGGAACTAAAGGGGGTCATGGGGGTTATGTGTGCCAAGTGTAGTCTTGATGAGGGTTGCAGCGGTCTCGGGAAGTGAGTGGAGGTACTTGAAGTCCCATTAGCCATGGTTCGCCCTCCCCCAAACCGCAGCAGGAAGTAGATTGGGTCATGGGAGCTCTGTGTGCCAAGTTTGGTCTTTATTGGTCTTTGTTGGGGGCCACATTCGTCTGTGGGAGCCAAAGGGATTGAAAGTACTACAAATCCATCATCCTTTGTCTGTCCTCCCCCATACCTCACCAGGACGTACAGGGGGTCATGGGGGTTATGTGTGCCAAGTTTGGTCCAGGTCCGTTGCTCGTGCAAGTCTCTGTGGCCTATGAAAGTGAGAGTCAATCTGAAAGCTGCCACATACACTTCCGCCCTCCGCATGCATACATACATACAAACATTCACTTTTATTATAGACTAACTTGGGGACCCGGCACTGCCCAGGTTATTTGAGAAAGGCATTGTGTATCAAGGTTGATCTTTATCAGTTATTTATATGGCTCGCAGTGGTCTCAGGAAGTTAGTGAAGGTACTGTGAGTCCCATCATCTGTGGTCCATCCTCCTCCAAACTGCACCAGGATGGAGAGTGGGTTATGGGGGCTCTGTATGCCAAGTTTGATCTTGCTTGGTCATTAGATGAGTGTTGCAGAAGTCTTGGGAAGTGAGGGGAAGTACTTGAAGTCCCATCATCCATAGTCTGTACTCCCCCAAACCTCACCAGAATATTTTGTTGGCCATGGGGGCTCTCTGTGCCAAGTTTGGTCTTTATTGGTATTTGGATGAATCTCGCTGTGGTTTCAGGAAGTGAGTAAAGGTACTGCAAGTCCCATCATCCATGGTCCATCCTCCTCCAAGCAGCACCGGTATGTAGGGTGGGTCATGGGAGCTCTGTGTGCCAAGTTTGGTCTTGATTGGTCATTATATGAGGGTTGGAGCAGTCTTGGGAAGGGAGTGGAGGTACTTGAAGTCCCATCATCCATGGTCTGTCCTCCTCGAAAGTGCACCAGGATGTAGAGTGGGTCATGGGGGCTCTGTGTGCCAAGTTTGGTCTTGATCAGTCATTGGCGAGGGTCTCAGTGGTCTCAGGAAGTGAATGAAGTTACTGTAAGTGCCATCATCCATCTCCAAATTTTTCAAACTGCACCAAGATGTAGAGTGGGTCATGTGGGCTCTCTGTGTGAATGGTGATTCTGATCCATCATTGTTGGCAGTTGTAATGGTCTCAGGAAGGGAGTGCATGTATTGCAAGTCCCTTCATCCATGGTGCATCACAGCAGGATGTAGAGTGCGTCATGGAGATTTAGTGTGCCAAGTTTGGTCTTTGTAGGTAATTGGATGAGGGTTGTAGTGGTCTCAGGAATTGAGCGAAGATACTGCAAGTCCCATAATCCACACCAGGTCGTAAAGTGTGTCATGAGAAATCTATGTGCCAAGTTTGGTCCTGATCAGTCATTGGATGAGGTTAACAGCGGTCTCAGAATGTGAGTGATGGTAGTGCAAGTCCCATCATCCATGGTCCATCCTCCAAACTGCAGTAGGATGTAGAGTGGGTGATGGGGGCTCTGTGTGCCAAGTTTGGTCTGTATTGGTTATTTTCTGACACATGTTAATCCCACAAACGAACATTACATTTTTATTTATATAGAAATATCTTGCAAGTGCATCTTGTTATTGCAAAGACTCCCTTGTAGGATGAGGGAGAATCATAGTCTGGAATCTCACATTTATTCCTATTTTTGTTGTCATAACAACTCAGGAAGAGGGGCATTTTTTAAAAAAAAATGATCATTCTGACAATATTTTTAGAAACTGGTTGTCAAGGCAACATAGTATAGTGGGATTTGTGGCATATTTACATTTGCAGATGCCACCAAATGGGGCAAGGGAAGAAGTAGCTAGCTCTATGCCCCGGAGGAAAGGAATGAAATCCAAAATGACTTTCGCAAATTGGAGTGCTGAGCCAAAACTAAACGAATGAATGCGCAAAGGGATAGCAAGGTACTTTTTTTATCAGGAACTGGATGAATTTGGCTTGAAGAAGGTTGAGGTTAAGTGTCATGAGAGGAGATATGATAGCCATGTATAAATATGTGAGAGGAAGCCACAGGGAGGAGGAGGGAGCAAGCTTGTTTTCTGCTTTCCTGGAGACTAGGACGCAATGGAACAATGGCTTCAAACTACAAGAGAGGAGATTCCATCTGAACATGAGGAAGAACTTCCTGACTGTGAGAGCCGTTCAGCAGTGGAACTCTCTGCCCCAGAGTGTGGTGGAGGCTCCTTCTTTGGAAGCTTTTAAGCAGAGGCTGGATGGCCATTTGTCAGGGGTGATTTGAAAGCAATATTCCTGCTTCTTGGCAGAATGGGGTTGGACTGGATGGCCCATGAGGTCTCTTCCAACTCTTTGATTCTATGATTCTATGATTCTATGAAAGGATGTCATGTAGAATAAACAGGGGCTGGATGGCCATTAGGGGATGTGTAAATCTTCATTGTTAAATCGTAAGTCGTATCTAATTTGTAAGTTTTGTATCTATGAACATATTTATTTATTTATTTATTTATTTATTTATTTACAATATTTATATTCCGCCCTTCTCACTCCGCAGCGGACTCCAGGCAGATCAAAACGCGCATATACATGGCAAACATTCATAGAATCATAGAATCAAAGAGTTGGAAGAGACCTCATGGGCCATCCAGTCCAACCCCCTGCCAAGAAGCAGGAATGTTGCATTCAAATCACCCCTGACAGATGGCCATCCAGCCTCTGTTTAAAAGCTTCCAAAGAAGGAGCCTCCACCACACTCCAGGGCAGAGAGTTCCACTACTGAACAGCTCTCACAGTCAGGAAGTTCTTCCTCATGTTCAGATGGAATCTCCTTTCTTGTAGTTAGAAGCCATTGTTCCGCGTCCTAGTCTCCAAGGAAGCAGAAAACAAGCTTGCTCCCTCCTCCCTGTGGCTTCCTCTCACGTATTTATACATGGCTATCATATCTCCTCTCAGCCTTCTCTTCTTCAGGTTAAACATGCCCAGCTCCTTAAGCCACTCCTCATAGGGCTTGTTCTCCAGACCCTTGATCATTTGAGTGGCCCTCCTCTGGACACATTCCAGCTTGTCAATCTTGAATTGTGGTGCCCAGAATTGGACACAATATTCCAGGTGTGGTCTAACCAAAGCGGTGTGGTCTAACCAAAGGTGTGGTCTAACCAATGCCATTGTTGCATTCCAGAACAGGAATAATCCTCTGACACATGTTGAATAGGAAAAAACTATCCTTTTATTGAAGACTAGCCATCCCCTGCTGGTGTGGCCCACATGGGGGTTCTGTGTGGGAGGTTTGGCCCAATTCTATCGTTGGTGGGGTTCAGAATGCTCACTGATTGCAGGTGAACTATAAATCCCAGCAACTACAACTCCCAAATGTCAAGATTCTATTTCCCCCAAACTCCACCAGTGTTCACATTTGGGCATATAGAGTATTCGTGTAGAGTTTGGTCCAGATCCATTATTGTTTGAGTCCACAGTGATCTCTGGATGTAGGTGAACTACAACTCCAAAACCAAAGGACACTGCCCACCAAACCCTTCCAGTATTTTCTGTTCGTCATGGGAGAAATGTGTGCCAAGTTTGGTTCAATTCCATCATTGGTGGAGTTTAGAATGCTCTTTGATTGTAGGTGAACTGTGAATCTCAGCAACTACAACTCCCAAATGTCAAGATTCTATTTTCCTCAAACTCCGCCAGTGTTCACATTTGGGCATATAGAGTATTCGTGTAGAGTTTGGTCCAGATCCATCATTATTTGAGTGCACAGTGATCTCTGGATGTAGGTGAACTACAACTCCAAAACCAAAGGACACTGCCCACCACACCCTTCCAGTATTGTTGGTCATGGGAGTTCTGTGTGCCAAGTTTGGTTCAATTCCATTGTTGGTGGGGTTCAGAATGCTCTTTGATTGTAGGTGAACTATAAATCCCAGCAACTACAACTCCCAAATGACAAAATCAATTTGTTTTGAGTGAAGGACATACATTGGGATGTTAGGTGTCTTGTGTCCAAATTTGGTGTCAATTCATCCAGTGGATTTTGAGTTCTGTTAATCCCACAAAGGAACGTTACATTTTTATTTATATAGATAAGTAAAAAAGCAGCAAAGTAAAAAGCACTTTAAAGAAATAGGCAAATCCAATTAGGTAAGAAGATAAGCAGGAACAAATTAGTCCAAGGTAGAGTTCAGCAATGTCCATAAAAGTAAAGTCCACACATTTCTAATACAATCCAGAAAATCAGGAATATCTTAGCATGAAACTTCAAAGCAGGGTTTCCATAAAACAAGAACAAGAATTTGGTGTGATTTTAAATGATGCTTCATCTGACTACATATCCCAAACTTGAGACTTTTATCCCCTCATTAGCTAGGTCACTAGCAGTCAGAAATTGGTTTCTCTTTAGTTATTGTTTTCTGTCGAAGCCTGGCAGAGCGCCTAAGCCTTTGCACAGCTCTTCTGTTTTGACTGAACTCTTCTCGTCTATCTCTTGTCTCGTTATCTACTTGCTCAATAATTTTTGCAGGTGCCGAGCTATTTTCATGTTCTCTCTCATGAGAACTATCTGGTAACAATTCATAAAGCTCACCATCATCCCCACAAACCCTCAGGGACATTCTCATGGAAAACTACAGGGATCTCTGGTCATTCTCTGCATCAATATCTCTGACCAAACTATTGCCATCTTGAAACTCATCTTGAACCTCATTAACATCATTTCCCCACATCCAAAGCACCCTGATCCTGAAACACAGTCACAGACTGAACTCCAACACAAAAAATCTATAGACAGACACACAGAGGCTATTTAACTTTCCAGCTTCATGAGGGCATGCTTTGAATTCCAGCCACCGGGGGAGCTGTTGCTTCACCGTCCACTTGTGACACTGATGGAGTACTTCCTCATTCTTTTGCACGCTTCTGGAGAGTTTTATGGTGTTGTAAATTAGTTAAATTAGCCTCCCTGCATAAGCGGTACCTAAATTTCCTACTTGACAGATGCAACTGTCTTTCGGGCTGCAAAGGTCAACAGCAAGCTAGACAAATGGTCAAGAGATTACTCCGATTCTGATCCTGAAACACAATCACAGGCTGAACTCCAACAGTCATAGACACACAACATCTATAGACAGACACATAGAGGCTATTTAACTTTCCAGCTTCATGAGGGCATGCTTTGAATTCCAGCCACCGGGGGAGCTGTTGCTTCACCATCCACTTAAGACAACGATGGACTACTTCCTCATTTTTTGCATGCTGCTGGAGAGTTTTATGGCGTTGTAAATTAGTTAAATTAACCTCCCTGCATAAGCGGTACCTAAATTTCCTACTTGACAGATGCAACTGTCTTTCGGGCTGCAAAGGTCGACAGCAAGCTAGGCAAATGGTCAAGAGATTACTCCGACCCTGATCCTGAAACACAATCACAGGCTGAACTCCAACAGCCATAGACACACAACATGTATAGACAGACACACACAGAGGCTATTTAACTTTCCAGCTTCATGAGGGCATGCTTTGAATTCCAGCCACCGGGGGAGCTGTTGCTTCACCGTCCACTTGTGACACCGATGGAGTACTTCCTCATTCTTTTGCATGCTGCTGGAGAGTTTTATGGCGTCGTAAATTCGTTAAATTAGTCTAAGCGGTACCTGAATGATGCAACTGTCTTTCGGGCTACGAAGGTCGACAGCAAGCTAGACAGATGGTCAAGAGATTACTCCGACCCTGATCCTGAAACACAATCACAGGCTGAACTCCAACAGCCATAGACAGACACACAGAGGCTATTTAACTTTCCAGCTTCATGAGGGCATGCTTTGAATTCCAGCCACCGGGGGAGCTGTTGCTTCACCATCCACTTGTGACACCGATGGAGTACTTCCTCATTCTTTTGCATGCTGCTGGAGAGTTTTATGGCGTCGTAAATTAGTTAAATTAGTCTAAGAGGTACCTAAATTTCCTACTTGAATGATGCAACTGTCTTTCGGGCTGCAAAGATCGACAGCAAGCTAGACAAATGGTCAAGAGATTACTCCGACCCTGATCCTGAAACACAATCACAGGCTGAACTCCAACAGCCATAGACACACAACATCTGTAGACAGACACACAGAGGCTATTTAACTTTCCAGCTTCATGAGGGCATGCTCTGAATTCCAGCCACCGGGGGAGCTGTTGCTTCACTGTCTACACCGATGGAGTACTTCCTCATTCTTTTGCATGCTGCTGGAGAGTTTTATGGCGTCGTAAATTAGTTAAATTAGTCTCCCTGCATAAGCGATACCTAAATTTCCTACTTGACAGATGCAACTGTCTTTCGGGCTGCAAAGGTCGACAGCAAGCTAGACAAATGGTGAAGAGATTACTCCGATTCTGATCCTCAAACACAATCACAGGCTGAACTCCAACAGCCATAGACACACAACATCTATAGACAGACACACAGAGGCTATTTAACTTTCCAGCTTCATGAGGGCGTGCTTTGAATTCCAGCCACCGGGGGAGCTGTTGCTTCACCATCCACTTGAGACAACGATGGAGTACTTCCTCATTCTTTTGCATGCTGCTGGAGAGTTTTATGGCGTCGTAAATTCGTTAAATTAGCCTCCCTGCATAAGTGGTACCTAAATTTCCTACTTGAGAGATGCAAGTATCTTTCGGGCTGCAAAGGTCGACAGCAAGCTAGACAAATGGTCAGGAGCTTACTCCGACCCAGGCTGGCTCTATTATTCTAAAGAGTGAACTTTATTTTCCTGCTTCAGAAAAAAAAGGAAACCACAATAGAATTTCATGCATCTCTAAAACTCTTTCCTAAGAGGTGGGCACTTCCATCATCGGGAAAGATTTGCAGCACAAAGATTTGGATTGCTGAGCATGTTGGCCACCTTCCTTTTCACATTAACCCCAAACCAAGCAATTTGCAGAGGTTTGATGGATGAGGAGAGAGTCTGTCTCTAAGCAATTTCCTTTCTTCCGATGCACGGCGAAGGGAGGCGTTTCTATATCTCAAAGCCTTGGGGGAAACTACGATCTGGAGCCGCTAATGAAGTCATCGATTCAACTTACGTAGCAGCAGAGCCCACGATGGGCTGGCAGCCCTAGTTTAGTCACTCTAGTAATAATGTAATTTTAAGATAGTAAGGAAAGAAGGAAGGATGGTGCAACAAGAAGCATTGGTTTGCTTGAGAACATATACTAGTGGTTCCCAACCTTCCTAATACCACGACCCCTTGATACAGTTCCTCATGTTGTGGTGACCCACAACCATAACATTATTTTTGTTGCTACTTCATAACTGTAATTTTGCTAATGTAAATATCTGATCTGCAGGATGTATTTTCATTCACTGGACCAAATTTGGCACAAATACTTGATACCACCAAATTTGACTTTGTCATTTGGGAGTTGTAGTTGCAGGGATTTATAGTTCTCCTACAATCAAAGAGCATTCTGAACTCCACCAATGATGGAATTGAACCAAATATGGCACACAGAACTCCCACGACGAACAGAAAATATATATCAGTGATTGGTGGTGGTGGGGGGGGGGGGGGGGGACAAAATACTGTTTGCTTACCGTTGAAAATTATCTAGAACCAATTCTGTCTGGACCAAACTTGGTACAGATACTCAATATGCCCAAATGTGAACACTGGTGGAGTTTGGGGAAAATAGATCTTGACATTAGGAAGTTGCAGTTGCAGGGATTTATAGTTCTCCTACAATCAAAGAGCATTCTGAACTCCACCAATGATGGAATTGAACCAAACTTGGAACACAAAACTCCCATGACCAACAGAAAATACTGGAATGTTTTGGTGAGCATTGACCTTGAGTTTGGGAGTTGTAGTTCACCAATGATGGATCTGGACCAAACTTGGCATGAATACTCAAAATACTCAAAATGCCTTAAAATGCACTGTGGACTCAAATAATGATGGATCTGGACCAAACTTGGTACAGATACTCAATATGCCCAAATGTGAACACTAGTGGAGTTTGGGGAAAATAGACCATGACATTAGGAAGTTGTAGTTGCAGGGATTTATAGTTCACCTACAATCAAAGAGCATTCTGAACTCCGCCAATGATGGAATTGAACCAAACTTTGCACTCAGTACTCCCATGACCAACAGAAAATACTGGAATGTTTTGGTGAGCATTGACCTTGAGTTTGGGAGTTGTAGTTCATCGATATCCAGAGAACACTGTGGACTCAAATAATGATGGATCTGGACCAAACTTGGCACAGATACTCAATATGCCCAAATGTGAACACTAGTGGAGTTTGGGGGAAATAGACCATGACATTAGGAAGTTGTAGTTGCAGGGATTTATAGTTCACCTACAATCAAAGAGCATTCTGGACTCCGCCAATGATGGAATTGAAACAAACTTCGCACTCAGAACTCCCATGACCAACAGTAAATACTGGAAGGGTTTGGTGTCCATTGACCTTGAGTTTGGGAGTTGTAGTTCACCTACATCTAGAGAGCACTGTGGATTCAAACAATGATGGATCTGGACCAAACTTGGCACGAATACTCAATATGCCCAAATGTGAACACTGGTGAAGTTTGGGGGAAACAGACCATGACATTAGGAAGTTGTAGTTGCAGGGATTTATAGTTCTCCTACAATCAAAGAGCATTCTGAACTCCACCAATGATGGAATTGAACCAAACTTGGCACACAAAACTCCCATGACCAACAGAAAATACTGGAATGTTTTGGTGAGCATTGACCTTGAGTTTGGGAGTTGTAGTTCATCGATATCCAGAGATCACTGTGGACTCAAATAATGATGGATCTGGACCAAACTTGGCACAAATACCCAATATCCCCAAATGTGAACACTGGTGAAGTTTGGGGAAAACAGACCATGACATTAGGAAGTTGTAGTTGCAGGGATTTATAGTTCACCTACAATCAAAGAGCATTCTGAACTCCACCAATGATGGAATTGAACCAAACTTTGCACTCAGAACTCCCATGATGACCAACAGAAAATACTGGAAGTGTTTGGTGAACATTGACCTTGAGTTTGGGAGTTATAGTTCACTGACATCCAGAAAGCACTGTGGACTCAAACAATGATAGATCTGGACCCAGGGGCAGCTCAACCCATTATGCAAAGTAAGCATTTGCAGTATATTTGATTTTGCCCAGGGGCACTCTTGAGGCGCTCTTGGGAGAAAATAGACCTTGACATATGAGAGTTGTAGTTACTGGGATGTATAATTCACCTATAATCAAAGAGCATTCTGAACTCCACCAATGATGGAATTGGACCAAATATGGCACACAGAACTCCCACGACGAACAGAAAATATATATCAGTGATTGGTGGGGGGGGGGGGGGGGGGACAAAATACCGTTTGCTTACCGTTGAAAATTATCTAGAACCAATTCTGTCTGGACCAAACTTGGTACAGATACTCAATATGCCCAAATGTGAACACTGGTGGAGTTTGGGGGAAATAGATCTTGACATTTGGGAGTTGTAGTTGCTGGGATTTATAGTTCACCTACAATCAAAGAGCATTCTGAACTCCACCAATGATGGAACTGAACCAAACTTCGCACTCAGAACTCCCTTGATCAACAGAAAATACTGGAAAGGTTTGGTGGGCATTGACCTTGAGTTTGGGAGTTGCAGTTCATCTACATCTAGAGGGCACTGTGGATTCAAATAATGATGGATCTGGACCAAACTTGGCACAAATACTCAATATGCCCAAATGTGAACACTAGTGGAGTTTGGGGAAAACAGACCTTGACATTAGGAAGTTGTAGTTGCAGGGATTTATAGTTCTCCTACAATCAAAGAGCATTCTGAACTCCACCAATGATGGAATTGAACCAAACTTGGCACACAGAACTCCCCTGATCAACAGAAAATACTGGAAGTGTTTGGTGAGCATTGACCGTGGGTTTTTGGAATTGTAGCTCACTGATATCTAGAGAGCACTATCGATTCAAACAATGATGGATCTGGACCAAACTTGGCATGAATACTCAAAATACTTAAAATGCCCAAATGTGAACACTGGTGGAGTTTGGGGAAAATAGACCTTGACATTAGGAAGTTGTACTTGCAGGGATTTATAGTTCACCTACAATCAAAGAGCATTCTGAACTCCACCAATGATGGAATTGAACCAAACTTCGCACTCAGAACTCCCATGACCAACAGTAAATACTGGAAGGGTTTGGTGTCCATTGACCTTGAGTTTGGGAGTTGTAGTTCACCTACATGCAGAGAGCACTTTGGACTCAAACCATGATGGATCTGGACCAAACTTGGCACGAATGTTCCATAATCCCAAATATGGACACAGATGGAGTTTGGGGGACATTGACATTTGGGAGTTGGGCCACCTTGGGCCACGAGGACAGTCGGATAAGAAATAAAAATTATTATAATTATTTGAAACACAACAAGATGAGTCCACAGCTGACAGATAGTAATTTTATTAGTGTTGATTGTTTTTAAGTGCAGGCCAAGCTCCTTAGGCAATGCACCAAGTGTGCCAAGCATCACTGGGACCACCTTGACTAGCTTATGCCAGTCTATACTATTATTGTTGTTGTTGTTGTTATTGTTATTGTTATTATTTGATATACAACAAGATGAGTCCACAACTGACAGATAGTAATTTTATTAGTTTTGATTGTTTTTAAGTGCAGGCCAAGCTCCTTAGGCAGTGCACCCAGTGTGCCGATCACCACTGGGCCCACCTTGACTGGCTTATTCCAGAGTCTATACTATTATTATTATTAGTAGTAGTAGTAGTAGTAGTAGTATTAGTATTATTATTTGATATACAACAAGCTGAGTCACAACTGACAGATAGTAATTTTGTTAGTGTCGATTGTTTTTAAGTGCAGGCCAAGCTCCTTAGGCAGTGCACCCAGTGTGCCGATCACCACTGGGACCACCTTGACTGGCTTATTCCAGAGTCTATACTATTATTATTATTATTATTATTATTATTATTATTATTTGATATACAACAAGCTGAGTCACAACTGACAGATAGTAATTTTGTTAGTGTTGATTGTTTTTAAGTGCAGGCCAAGCTCCTTAAGCAATGCACCCAGCGTGCCGATCACCACTGGGCCCACCTTGACTGGCTTGTGCCAGAGTCTATACTATTATTATTATTATTATTATTATTATTATTATTATTTGATACACAACAAGATGAGTCCACAGCTGACAGATAGTAATTTTATTAGTGTTGATTGTTTTTAAGTGCAGGCCAAGCTCCTTAGGCAGTGCACCCAGCATGCCGATCACCACTGGGTCTACCTTGACTGGCTTGTGCCAGAGTCTATATTATTATTATTATTATTATTATTATTATTAGATACACAACAAGATGAGTCCACAGCTGACAGATAGTAATTTTGTTAGTGTCGATTGTTTTTAAGTGCAGGCCAAGCTCCTTAGGCAGTGCACCCAGCGTGCCGATCACCACTGGGCCCACCTTGACTGGCTTATTCCAGAGTCTATACTATTATTATTATTATTATTATTATTATTATTATTATTATTATTATTTGATACACAACAAGATGAGTCCACAGCTAACAGATAGTAATTTTATTAGTGTCAATTGTTTTTAAGTGCAGGCCGAGCTCCTTAGGCAATGCACCAAGTGTGCCAAGCATCACTGGGACCACCTTGACTGGCTTATGCCAGTCTATACTATTATTATTATTATTATTATTATTATTATTATTATATACACAACAAGATGAGTCTACAGCTGACAGATAGTAATTTTATTAGTGTCGATTGTTTTTAAGTGCAGGCCAAGCTCCTTAGGCAGTGCACCCAGCGTGCCGATCACCACTGGGACCACCTTGACTGGCTTATTCCAGAGTCTATACTATTATTATTATTATTATTATTATTATTATTATTATTATTATTTGATATACAACAAGATGAGTCCACAACTGACAGATAGTAATTTTATTAGTGTCGATTGTTTTTAAATGCAGGCCAAGCTCCTTAGGCAGTGCACCAAGTGTGCCGATCACCACTGGGACCACCTTGACTGGCTTATGCCAGAGTCTATACTATTATTATTATTATTATTATTATTATTATTATTATTATTAACTGGGGCTCATGCCACTCCCCAGATTCGAACCTGTGACCTTTCAGTCAACAAGTTCAGCAGCTCAGCGGTTTAACCCACTGCACTACCGGGGGCTCCATCATCATCATCATCATCATTATTATTATTATTATTTGAAACACAACAAGATGAGTCCACAGCAAACAAGATCACTCTGCTGGCTGTTGTGTTGGGTCACACGTTGGATACTTCCCAAATGTCTAGGACTGTGTGATGTGTCGGCGAATAATGCGTGCAGATCCCAATAGGGTGGCCTCTTGCAGCTGGCAGATAGTAATTTTGTCAACGCCGATTGTGTTTAAGTGCAGGCCAAGATCTTGAGGCACTGCACCCAGTGTGCCGATCACCACTGGGACCACCTTGACTGGTTTGTGCCAGAGTCTTTGCAGTTCAATATTTAAATTCTTCTTCTTCTTCTTCTTCTTCTTCTTCTTCTTATTATTATTATTATTATTATTATTATTATTAAATTAATATTATTAAATTATTATTATTATTATTATTATTATTATTATTATTATTCTCCGACTGCCATTGTTATTGACTTTCGAAAATGTCTTCCTTCCCAACAGACTCTTTGGTTCGATCTGCACCAGCGACTGTCGGACAGCGAAAACACAGCCTGCGCGGTGAGTATGCACAACACCCCGGTGGTCGCTCTCTTTGCAAAGAGAACTCATTTGCATATGCAGATCACAAAAATGGGTAAAGGGCCCTTTCAAGGTATCTGTGTATGTATTCGTCGCAAACACCATCCGCTGCAAATGTGGCTCGAAAGGTCTTTATTTATTTACAGTATTTATATTCCACCCTTCTCAGGGGACTCAGGGCGGATTACAATGTACATATACATGGTAAACATTCAATTCCATAGACACAAAACATATATAGACAGACACAGAGGCTATTTAACATTCCAGCTTTTCATGAGGGTATTCTGGCCACCAGGGGAGCTGTCGCTTCATCGTCCATTAGTGACAATGATCAAGTACTTCCTCATTCTTTGCATGCTTGCTGGAGATTTTTATGGCATTGTAAATTAGTTAAATTAGCCTCCCCGCATAAGCAGTACCGAAATTTCCTACTTGACAGATGCAACTGTCTTTCGGAACAGCAAGCTAGACAAATGGCCGGAAGCTCACTCCAACCCGGGCTGGCTTCGAACTCATGACCTCTCAGTTAGCAGAGATTTTAATGCAACTGACTCCAAACGAGCTGCGCCACAACCAGGTCCTTTGCGATCTTGTGTTTGTGTCTTTGCAATCTTGTGTTTTGAATGTTGGACTATGACTCTGGAGACCAGGGTTCGAGTCTCTGCTCAGACATGGAAATTGATGGATGTGCTTTCTCAGCCCTAGAAAACCCCATAAGACGGTCGCCACAAGTGAGAAATGACTTGAAGGCATACAACAACAACATCCCACAGTGACTGTCTTTTGGGCTACACAAAAGAGGAGCTGAGGAGCCTTCTAATCAAGGTGAAAGAAGAAAGTGCAAAGCTGGGTTGCAGCTAAACATCCAAAAAACCAAGATTATAGCAACAAGAATGATTGACAACTGGAAAATAGAGGGAGAAAATGTGGAGGCCGTGACAGACTTTGTATTTCTAGGTGCAAAGATGACTGCAGATGCAGACTGTGGCCAGGAAATCAGAAGACGCTTCCTTCTTGGGAGGAGAGCAATGTCCAGTCTCGATAAAAGAGTAAAGAGTAGAGACATCAGACTGACAACAAAGATCCATTGCCTAGTCAAAGCCATGGTCTTCCCTGTAGTCACCTACGGATGTGAGAGCTGGACCTTCGGGAAGGCTGAGCGAAGGAAGAGAGATGCTTTTGAGCTGTGGTGTTGGAGGAAAGTTCTGAGAGTGCCTTGGACTGCGAGAAGATCCAACCAGTCCATCCTCCAGGAAATAAAGCCCGGCTGCTCATTGGAGGGAAGGAGACGAGAGACAAAGTTGAAGTCCTTTGGCCACATCATGAGGAGACAGCAAAGCCTAGAGAAGACAATGATGCTGGGGAAAGTAGAAGGAAAAAGGAAGAGGGGCCGACCAAGGGCAAGATGGATGGATGGCATCCTTGAAGTGACTGGACTGACCTTGAAGGAGCTGGGGGTGGTGACGGCCGACAGGGAGCTCTGGCGTGGGCTGGTCCATGAGGTCACGAAGAGTCGGAGATGACTGAACGAATGAACAACAACAACATTAAATTTAATGATGAACCCCTTTGCAAACCCCCCACAATTTTAGCCTGGCAGCACTCCACCCAAAGGCTTTCTGTAGCGGGGCAATGCTGGGAAATGATTGCTGGCTGAGTGTATAACAAAGTGACCCTAAAGCTCAGCCATTGTCTTCCCATTCATTGCTTAAGACAGTTTGGAAATACTAGTTTTGAGGTCCCGGTTTGGCTGTTGCTTCTGAGCGCCTCCATGAAGGAAGTGCCAAAAAAAGACAGAGCGGTGAGTTGACCTCCAAGTTGCTAACAATGAAGTGTCGAAGCTGCTGACAGTTTCCGAGCGGTGATACAAAGCAGGAATTGTCACATCCCCATTCATCGACCACAAAGGCTTTCGGTTCAATTGCTAGCAGCAGACACGTAATTGTGCTATGGGTTACCCACCTTGGCACAAAACAGTGTTGTTCAACTCTAAATTTACCTGCCATCATCCCCATTTCAGTTTGCCAACAAAGAAAATGAAGTTAGGTGTTATTAACCTATCTATCCAAGTGAAAATATGTATATATGTTTGTTCTTCAAAGGCTCCTTCGCCGTTCAATAGATCTGTACCAAACTTGATACATACATTCTTCACAATCCAAATTAAAATACTAGTCAGGTTTTAACTTTTAAAAAGCCACATGTTTTGTTTGTTGCCTTATTTTTTATTAAATGACTTACATGAGACTCATGCTGCAGCATTCAGGTGCAACCACCAGAGGGCAGTAGATAGATACAGAGCCTAGGACAATGTGTTGGCATGGAAGCCAACAAAGAAAATGAAGTAAAGTGTTATTAACCTATCTATCCAAGTGAAAATATGTATATATGTTTGTTCTTCAAAGGCTCCTTCGCCGTTTGATGGATCTGGACCAGACTTGGTACATACATTCTTCACAATCTAAATTAAAATACTGATCAGGTTTCAACTTTTGTTGTCTTTTTTAATTACTATTAAATGACCTACATTCATGGCAGCCCATGAGCCTCACACTGCAGCTCTCAGGTGCAACCACCAGAGGGCGGTAGATAGAGCCTAGGACAAAGTTTTGGCATGGAAGCGAGCTGGAGAAGGGAGAAAGAGTACTTAAGATGATACAAAACCTGGGAAATATTTCCGTTATTTATAGAATTCAGAGCAATGTGTTTCTTATGCATGAAGAAAAGATTTAGCTGAGTTAATCTGTGCCTGGCCTTTCCTGGCTATGTGAATGTTGCAATTGGGCACCTTGCAGCTTCAAAGCCTTGCTGCTTCCTGCCTAGGGGAATCAGGACAGTAAATAAAGAACAACACTCAGAAAAGAGGGGAATTCCAGACAGGGAACAATCAGGGCCAGCTAACACCACCCAACAAAGGATTCCCCCAGGCATTGAATGACTTTTTTGCTTCCTGCCTGGGGGAACCCTTTGTTGGGAGGTGCTAGCTGACCCTGATTGTTTCTTGTTTCTGGAATTGCCCTGTTTTCTGAGAGTTTCTGAGAAGCAGCCAGGCTTTGAAGCTGCAAGGCCATTCAATGCTAATCAAGCTTGCTAATTGTAACATTCATGCTTGAAAACACATAGCCAGGAAATGCCAGGTATGTAAACTAGTGTTTTATAAAAACAGGAGAATTCCAGACAGGGCCAGCTAACACCTTCCAGCAAAGGATTCCCCCATGCAGGAAGCAGCCAGGCTTTGAAGCTGCAAGGCCATTTGATGCTAATTAGGGTGGCCAATTGCACCATTCACACTTGCCTCCAACAGACAAGAGTTCTTTCTCCCAACCTGGACATTATTCCACAGATAGATATAGGACTCCCCCAAGCAGGAAGCAGCCAGGCTTTGAAGCTGCAAGGCTACTCAATGCTAATCAAGCTGGCCAATGGCAACATTCACACTTGCCTCCAACAAACAAGAGTTCTTTCTCCCAACCTGGACATCATTCCACAGATAGATATAGGACTCCCCCAGGCAGGGAGCAGCCAGGCTTTGAAGCTGCAAGGCCACTCAATGTTAATCAAGCTGGCCAATGGCAACATTCACACTTGCCTCCGACAGACAAGAGTTCTTTCTCCCACCCTGTTCATCATTACACAGATAGATATAGGACTTCCCCAAGCAGGAAGCAGCCAGGCTTTGAAGCTGCAAGGCCACTCAATGCTAATCAAGCTGGCCAATGGCAACATTCACACTTACCTCCAACAGACAAGAGTTCTTTCTCCCACCCTGGACGTTATTCCGCAGATATACAAACCGCACTTGCATAGTTTCCAACAGATCTCACAACCTCTGAGGATGCTTGTCATAGATGTGGGCGAAATGTCAGAAGAGAATGCTTCTGGAACACGGCTGTACAGCCTGGAAAACTCCCAGCTATCCAGCGATTCTGGCCATGAAAGCTTTCAACAACACAATAAGTAAATTGGGTTGTTGTAGATTTTTCGGGCAATATGGCTATGTTCTAGAAGCATTCTCTCCTGACATTTCGCCTCCATCTATTGCAAGCATCCTCAGAGGTTGCGAGGTCTGAGGATGCTTGCCATAGATGCAGGCAAAACGTCAGGTGTGAATGCTTCTAGTACATGGCCATATAACCCGAAAAACCTACAACAACCCAGTGATTCCAGCCATGACAGCCTTCGTCAATACATACAATAAATAAATTGTTTGTATTACCAGTGTAATACCCATATTTGTAGGACTTGTAGTTTCACGTACCCAGGTCTGAAAATATACTTTCTCTCTAGACATTTTCTAGGTCCTATATTATTGTTATGTTTCCAAAAAAGTTGTTCAGTTAGGTTCACTCTTTCCCATGGTTGTGCCTAGGTCTAAGGATATATTCCTCACATATTCCTCACAAAAAGCCAATGGGATTTTGGCCTGCATCAATAGGAGCATAGTGTCTAGATCTAAGGAAGTCATGCTACCCCTCTATTCTGCTTTGGTTAGACCACATCTGGAGTATTGTGTCCAGTTCTGGGCACCACAATTCCAGAGAGATATTGACAAGCTGGAATGTGTCCAGAGGAGGGCGACTAAAATGATCAAGGGTCTGGAGAACAAGCCCTATGAGGAGCGGCTTAGGGAACTGGGCATGTTTAGCCTGAAGAAGAGAAGGCTGAGAGGAGATATGATAGCCATGTATAAATATGTGAGAGGAAGCCACAGGGAGGAGGGAGCAAGCTTGTTTTCTGCTTCCTTGGAGACTAGGACGCGGAACAATGGCTTCAAACTACAAGAGAGGAGATTCCATCTGAACACGAGGAAGAACTTCCTGACTGTGAGAGCTGTTCAGCAGTGGAACTCTCTGCCCCGGAGTGTGGTGGAGGCTCCTTCTTTGGAAGCTTTTAAGCAGAGGCTGGATGGCCATCGGTCAGGGGTGATTTGAATGCAATATTCCTGCTTCTTGGCAGAATGGGGTTGGACTGGATGGCCCATGAGGTCTCTTCCAACTCTTTGATTCTATGATTCTATGAACATGAGGAAGAACTTCCTGACTCTGAGAGCCGTTCAGCAGTGGAACTCTCTGCCCCGGAGTGTGGTAGAGGCTCCTTCTTTGGAAGAGTTTAAACAGAGGCTGGATGGCCATCTGTCAGGGGTGATTTGAATGCAATATTCCTGCTTTTTGGCAGGGGGTTGGACTGGATGGCCCATGAGGTCTCTTCCAACTCTTTGATTCTATGATTCTATGAACATGAGGAAGAACTTCCTGACTGTGAGAGCCGTTCAGCAGTGGAACTCTCTGCCCCGGAGTGTGATAGAGGCTCCTTCTTTGGAAGAGTTTAAACAAAGGCTGGATGGCCATCTGTCAGGGGTGATTTGAATGCAATATTCCTGCTTCTTGGCAGAATGGGGTTGGACTGGATGGCCCATGAGGTCTCTTCCAACTCTTTGATTCTATGATTCTATTAACTAATGCAGCGTATTTAATACCCAGTGCACTTTCACGCTGTGTTTATTGTCAGCCACGCTGTTTGCTTCCCGATGTGAGCAAGGTTAAAGGGAAGGAAATTGCTTTTCGAATGTGAACCAGCCACTTGTGATTAAAAGGCAACTGGAGGATGAAAACAGAGCCTTGAAATGCCTCGCCTTCCCTTGGCAAAGCCTGATTCAGTCGCTTCCCGGTGTCTCTTGATTGGGAAAACAACATCAGAGAGGGGCCAAGATAGAAAAGGGTTTGAACGAGGCTGAATCGACAAGCTAAGAAAGGCCACAGAAAGGCCCAAAAAATTCACAGCAACCCAGTGATTCCAGCCATGAAAGCCTTCGACAATACAATGGCTGCTTCAAATAAAACATAAAGTCCAGAGAATGCTACTTGCACATACAATTGCCTTCATGCTATGCATATATGCAAGATAAATAGATGGTGTGTTACGACTTGGGTCTGCTCTCCAAGATATCACCAATGTGCAAATATGGGTGTTCAGCTCCTATGGTGTAACTCTGAAGCATAGCCCTATCGGCCAAACACAAGCTTGGTCTATATCAGTGGTTCTCAACCTTCCTAATGCTGCGACCCCTTAATACAGTTCTTCATGTTGTGGTGACCCCCAACCATAACCCTAACATTATGAATCGCCATGTAAATAATGATCTGCAGGATGTATTTTCATTCACTGGAGCAAATTTGGCACACATACCCAGTATGCCCAAATTTGAATACTGGTGGGGTTGGCGGGGGGATTGATTTTGTCATTTGGGAGTTGGAGTTGCTGGGATTTATAGTTAACATGTAAACAAAGAGCATTCTGAACCCCACCAACAATGGAATTGAACCAAAGTTGGCACAGAGAACTCCCATGATCAACAGAAAATACTGGAAGGGTTTGGTGGGCATTGACCTTGAGTTTGGGAGTTGTAGTTCACCTACATCCAGAGAGCACTGTGGGCTCAAACAATGATGGATCTGGACCAACTTGGACCAAACTTGGCACGGATACTCAATATACCCAAATGTGAACACTGATGGGGTTTTGGGAAAATAGACTTTGACATTTGGGAGTTGTGGATACTGGTATTTATAGTTCACGTACAATCAAGGAGAGTTTTGAACCCCACCAATGATAGAATTGGGCCAAAGTTCCCACACAGAACCCCCATGACCAACAGAAAATACTGTGTTTTCTGATGGTCTTTGGCGACCTCTCTGACACCCCTTCGCGACCCCCTCAGGGGTCCCGACCCCCAGGTTGAGAAACACTGGAATATATTAAGAGTCTTCTCTTCTGCTTCTTCCTCCCCAGTATCTACTTTTGGTACGAAATGAGATGACTGTTTCCCAGAAGCATTTGGGCGAGTTCTGCAGCTCCCTTAAACAGTACTTGAAGAACGTGGCAGGAGAACAGGACTGCTTCCAGTAAGTACAACATCCATGGGTTTGCAATAAAATAAGACATATTTGGACAGGAGCAGGACTTCTGGCATGGGTTCCCTACAAGCAAGGATGCACAGATCTGAAAAAAAAACTTCAAATTTTACCCTCTGTTTAATAGTGTAGTGGGTTCGATTCTGGGGAGCGGGGTGAGCTCCCGCTGTTAGCCCCAGCTTCTGTCAACCTAGCAGTTCAAAACCATGCAAATGGCACTTGGAGTGCCTCTGGTGTTGCCGCAAGGAGGTCCTCCATTGTGCATGTGGCAGGGCTCAGGTTGCATTGCAGCAGGTGGTTTGTGGTTTGCTCTTCTCCACACTCGCATGTTGTGGATTCCACTTTGTGGTCCCATTTCTTAAGGCTGGCTCTGCATCTCGTGGTGCCAGAGCGCAGTCTGTTCAGCGCCTTCCGAGTCGTCCAGTTTTCTGTGTGCCCAGGATCATAGAATCATAAAATCATAGAATCAAAGAGTTGGAAGAGACCTCATGGGCCATCCAGTCCAACCCCATTCTGCCAAGAAGCAGGAATATTGCATTCAAAGCACCCCTGACAGATGGCCATCTAGCCTCTGTTTAAAAACCTCCAAAGAAGGAGCCTCCACCACACTCCAGGGCAGAGAGTTCCACTGCTGAACAGCTCTAACAGTCAGGATGTTCTTCCTCATGTTCAGATGGAATCTCCTTTCTTGGAGTTTGAAGCCATTGCTCCATTGCATCCTAGTCTCCAGGGAAGCAGAAAACAAGCTTGCTCCTTATGACTTCCTCTCACATATTTATACATGGCCTTCGTCATGTCTCCTTTCAGCCTTCTCTTCTTCAGGCTAAACATGCCCAGCTCCTTAAGCCGCTCCTCATAGGGCTTGGTCTCCAGACCCTTGATCATTTTAGTCGCCCTCCTCTGGACACATTCCAGCTTGTCAATATCTCTCTTCAATTGTGGTGCCCAGAATTGGACACAATATTCCAGGTGTGGCCTAACCAAAGCAGAATAGAGGGGTAGCATTACTTCCTTAGATCTAGACACTATGCTCCTATTGATGCAGGCCCAAATCCCATTGGCTTCTTTTACCGCCACATCACATTATTGGCTCATGTTTAACTTGTTGTCCACGAGGACTCCAAGATCTTTTTCACATGTACTCCTCTTGAGCCAGGCATTGTCCCCCCTTCTGTATCTTTGCATTTCATTTTTCCTGCCTAAGTGGAGTATCTTGCATTTGTCCCTGTTGAACTTCATTTTGTTAGTTTTGGCCAATCATCTCTCTAATCTGTCAAGATCGTTTTGAATTCTGCTCCTCTCCTCTGGAGTATTGGCTATCCCTCCCAATTTGGTGTCATCTGCAAACTTGATGATCATGCCTTCTAGCCCTTCATCTAAGTCAGGCTTCCTCAAACTGTGGCCCTCCAGCTGTTTTGGCCTCCAACTCCCAGAAGCCTTTGCCAGCTTGTTCAATGGCCAGGAATTCTGGGAGTTGGAGGCTGAAACAGCTGGAGGGCCACAGTTTGAGGAAGCCTGATCTAAGTCATTAAAAGATGCAAAAAAAGGTTTCTGCAGTTTGATAAACTTTTCCCATGTTTTTATGATAGAGCCCATTATGAAATGACATCGATAACTCAGGAACAAAAATCGTGTTGACATAGTGTTATGTAAAACGTCGCAATAGACAGAAACCCTCTCCTTTTTGATCCAGGAGTGTTCAAACATTTCCAACACACGAGCATTAAGGCTATTGTGAGCTGTTCTCTAGGTGAGAAATCACCAAAATGGTGATGACATAGGTATGTTCTCGTTGGCTCGCAATCAGTTGCATTATCTGTTGCGAGAAGTTTGCATTGAACGCTGATTGCCATCACCAAAAATCAGACATTGTCAAGCATCACAAAGTTTGCAACCTGTTGGACAAGCAACAGAACAAGGCAGGAGACTGGTACGTGGATGGCATTTCCATCTGCCATAGGGATGCCATGTTTTTGTGACTGTTGTCCCCGTTTCTTTTCTCTGTCACAGCGTAACTGCAGTGCGGCTCCCCGACGGTGCCACCTTCATTGTCTATGAGTTTTGGGAGACCGAGGCGGATTGGAAAAGGTAAGGTGAAAAGCAAGGTGAGGGCATGGGCAAACTTGGGCCCTCCAGGTGTTTTGGACTCCAACTCCCACAATTCCTAACAGCCTATCGGCTGTTAGGAATTGTGGGAGTTGAAGTCCAAAACACCTGGAGGGCCCAAGTTTGCCCATGCCTTAAGTATATTAAAAATACTTAACTAAGTGGTCCAGTGAAGTAAAGGGGGTGAAGGATTTGTAACATTGGCATCACAATTGTGACAACATAGCATTTTATTAATTAGTTTATTGGTATTAAGGTTATTTATAATGGATAAAATAAGGCATATGTCTGTGTGGGTGTACTCGGTAAATGCCAAGACCACAATGGAGGGCGAAAGGTGAATGTCTCCAACGGCCTCCCTCCATATTTGCAAACACTTGCTATTTGCTCTTTTAAGAAAAGAAACCAAGTGGTTGCTTATTGTATAAATCAATTTATTTGGTTGGTTTGTGTATAATTGTGGAGGAAGGCATGGAATCAAGTTGGTGGGCATGGAGGTGGGCATGGGTACCCATTGGCAAGACAGGAGGCAAGCATGGAGGCATATTGGCAGGCATGAAGGTAGGCATGGATGCACATTGGCAGACATGGAAGCAGGCATGGAAGCATATTGGCAGGCATAGAAGCATGTTGGCAGGCATGGAGGTAGGTATGGATACACGTTGGCAGGTTTGGAAATAGGCATGGAAGCAGACATGGAAACACCCATGGATGCACATTGACAGGCATGGAGGCATGTTGGCAGGCATGGTGGTAGGTATGGATGCATGGAGGCAGGCATGGAAATAGGCATGGAACCTGTAATGGATGCACATTGGTAGGCATGGAGGAAGGCATGGAAGCAGGCATGGACACACATTGGCAGGCATGGAGGTAGGCATGGAAACAGGCATGGAGGCAAGTTGGCAGGCATGGAGGTAGGTATGGATGCACATTGGGGGCATGGAAGTAGACAGGAGGCAAGCATGGAGGCATATTGGCAGGCATGGATGCACATTAGCAGGCATGGAGGTAGGCATGGAAGCAGGCATGGACGCATGTTGGCAGGCATGGAAGTAGGCATGGACGCACATTGGCAGGCATGGAGGTAGGCATGGAAACAGGCATGGATGCACATTGGCATGCATGGAAACAAGCATGGAGGCAGGCATGGAGGTAGATATGGATGCACAATGGCAGGCATAGAGGCAGGCATTGAAGCATGTTGGTAGGCATGGAGGTAGGTATGGATGCACGTTGGCAGGTTTGGAAGCAGGCATGGAAACAGGCATGGATGCACATTAGCAGGCATGGAGGTAGGCATGGAAGCAGGCATGGATGCATGTTGGCAGGCATGGAAGCAGGCATGGACGCACATTGGCAGGCATGGAGGTAGGCATGGAAACAGGCATGGATGCACATTGGCATGCATGGAAACAGGCATGGAGGCAGGCATGGAGGTAGATATGGATGCACATTGGCGGGCATAGAGGCAGGCATGGAAGCATGTTGGTAGGCATGGAGCTAGGTATGGATGCACGTTGGCAGGTTTGGAAGCAGGCATGGAAACAGGCATGGATGCACATTCGCAGGCATGGAAGTAGGCATGGAGGTATGTTGGCAGGCATGGTGGTAGGTACGGATGCATGGAGGCAGGCATGGGAACAGGCATGATGCACATTGGCAGGCATGGAGGCAGGTATAGATGCATGTTGGTGGGCATGGAGGTAGGCATGTTGGCAGGCAAGGAAAGTTGGAGGCAGGCATGGAGGCAGGCATGGAAGGAAGCAAGTTGGCAGGCATGGAGGGAGGTATGGATGCACATTGGCGAGCATGGAGGTAGCCATGTTGTCAGGCAAGGAAGTTTAGTGGCAGGTATGGAGGCAAGTGGGTAGACATGGAGTCAAGGAGGCTTAGAGACAGGCATGGAGGCATGATGGCAGGCAAGGCAGGCTTGGAGGCAAGCATGGATGAAAGCAAATTGGTGGGAATGGAGACAAGGGGGCTTGGAGCCATGCAAAGAGGCAAGCATGGAGATATGGATAGATATAACACATATAGGGGCAAAAACTTGATTTCCATTGTCAAGACTCACTGCAGGAGTGCAATACTACACTACATGGCTATTGTTCCAACTGTGAAGCCAGGAGAAAGCTGGGCTTGTGCTGAAGTCAAACCATTACAGGCGTTCTTTATATGTGTATATACACCTGTCCTCACTCCAACCTCCTTGCCAATTTCTTTTGGGGGTGGGTTTAACTCCAGCATCTGGACTCCAGCCCCCCCCCCCCCCATCATCCCCTGCAGAGCCATCTGAACGTAGGCAGCCCCTCCGCAGCCATCTGTCCTTCTGGCCATGGCTGCTTTGCTCAGCCACTGGCCCAGAGCCCAGGATTTCAGCATTTCAGCTCTGGCACACCTGAGCTTAGGGGCCGCTGAGTCCGTGGCTGTGAGCATCACTGCACCATATAAGGCAGTGTTTCTCAACCTTCCTAATGCCATGACCCCTTAATACAGTTCCTCATGCTGTGGTGACCCCCCAACCATAAAATTATTATTTTTTGTTGCTATTTAATAACTGTAATTTTGCTACCGTTACGAATCGTAATCTAAATATCTGATCTGCAGGATGTATTTTCATTCACTAGACCAGATTTGGCACAAATACCCGATACACCCAAATTTGAATACTGATGGGGTTGGGGGGGATTGATTTTGTCATTTGGGAGTTGTAGTTCCTGGGATTTGTAGTGCACTACAATCAAAGAGCATTCTGAACTCCACCAACAATGGAATTGAACCAGACTTGGCACATAGAACTCCCATGACCAAGAGAAAATACTGGAAGGGCTTGGTGTGCATTGACCTTGAGTTTTGGGAGTTGTAGTTCACCTACATCCAGAGAGCACTGTGGACTCAAAAATGATGGATCTGGACCAAACTTGGCACAAATTTTCAATATATCCAAATGTAAACACGAGTGGGGTTTGGGGAAAATAGACCTTGACATTTGGGAGTTGTAGTCACTGGGATTCACAGTTCACCTACAATCAAAGAGCATTCTGTACTCCACCAACGATGGAATTGAATCATACTTGGCACACAGAACTCCCATGACCAAGAGAAAATACTGGAAGGGCTTGGTGTGCATTGACCTTGAGTTTTGGGAGTTGTAGTTCACCTACATCCAGAGAGCACTGTGGACTCAAACAATGATGGATCTGGACCAAACTTGGCACAAATTCTCAATATACCCAAATGTAAATACTAGTGGGGTTTGGGGGAAATAGACCTTGACATTTGGCAGTTGTAGTTGCTGGGATTTATAGTTCACCTACAATCAAAGAGCATTCTGAACCCAATCAATGATAGAATTGGGCCAAGCTTCCCACACAGAACCCCCATGACTAACAGAAAACATATATTCTGACGGTCTTCGGTGACCCCTCTGACACCCACTCGCGACCCCCCCAGGGGTCCCGACCCCCAGGTTGAGAAACACTGATATAAGGCATCATGGTTTTCTGTGCAAAGAGGCTTTGCCATGGAGATGAAAGGGAGAAGCAAATATGGAGAAAGAATACAGGGAAGGAGGAGATGGACGGATGGACGGACATATACACTCCACCTTAGTACTACAAACATTTTTGCCATTCTTTGATCAAGAGTAGTTCTAGTATTATTATCATACAGAAACATACAGGGAAAGTAGACAATATCTTGTTAAGACATCTGTTCCACCCTTCCAGCCAACTACATTTGGGTCTCCACTTTGGAAAGGTCACTCCTTTTAATGGGAATTCATGGCTCAGGAAAAGACAACAAAGACAGAGTTCATGGTTTTTAGAAAATTGGTAAATTAAGGTGTTTTTCTGCATTGTCTCCCTGCTCCAGGCACCTACAGAGCCCTGCCTGTAAAACCTTCCAGCATGTGAAGGTGGACACACTGACTCAGCCGGAAGCAGTTTCCAGCGTGTTTGTGCCAGGTAGGGATCCATAATCTGATCCAAAACTATAAACTGGGACACAAGGTCTCTATATTTTATTTGTCGTGTCAGAACAGCCAGTCAAATTATATTACATTTCTAACAGAGCAAAGCAAACAAGCAGATTACAAAATTTGTGAGTATGAGGGTTGATTAAATGTCCTTTGACCAGTATCTGGCCACTTGGCGTGCCTCTGGTGTTGCTGCAAGAAGGTCCTCCATGGTGCATGTGGCAGGGCTCAGGGTGCATTGCAGCAGGTGGTCAGTGGTTTGCTCCTCTCCACACTCGCATGTCGAGGATTCCACTTTGTAGCCCCATTTCTGAAGGTTGGCTCTGCATCTCGTGGTGCCAGAGCGCAGTCTGTTCAGTGCCTTCCAGGTCGCCCAGGGGGGAGTCTCTCATTGGGTATCAGCCATTGGTTGAGGTACTGGGTTTGGGCCTGCCACTTTTGGACTCTCACTTGCTGGGGTGTTCCAGTGAGTGTCTCTGTAGATCTTAGAAAACTATTTCTAGATTTAAGTTGTTGACGTGCTGGCTGATACCCAAACAGGGGATGGGCTGGAGATGTCTCTGCCTTGGTCCTTTCACTATTGGCTGCTACTTCCCGGCGGATGTCAGGTGGTGCAATACCGGCTAGACAGTGTAATTTTTCCAGTGGTGTGGGGCGCAGGCACCCTGTGATAATGCAGCATGTCTCATTAAGAGCCACATCCACTGCTTTAGTGTGGTGAGATGTGTTCCACACTGGGCATGCATACTCAGCAGCAGAGTAGCACAGCGCAAGGGCGGATGTCTTCACTGTATCTGGTTGTGATCCCCAGGTTGTGCCAATCAGCTTTCGTATGATATTGTTTCTAGCACCCACTTTTTGCTTGATGTTCAGACAGTGCTTCTTGTAGGTAAGAGCACGGTCCAGAGTGACTCCCAGATATTTGGGTGCGCTGCAATGCTCCAGTGGGATTCCTTCCCAGGTGATCTTCAGAGCTCGGGATGCTTCTCTGTTCTTGAGATGAAAGGCACATGTCTGTGTTTTAGATGGGTTGGGGATCAGTTGGTTTTCCCTGTAATAGGCAGTAAGAGCACCTAGAGCTTCAGAGAGCTTCTGTTCAACCATCTCAAAGCTCCCTGCTTGAGCAGTAATGGCACGATCATCAGCGTAGATGAAACTCTCCGTCCCTTCTGGCAGTGGCTGGTCATTTGTGTAGATGTTGAACATGGATGGAGCAAGCACGCTCCCCTGAGGCAGGCCGTTCTTCTGTTTCCGCCATCTGCTTCTCTGACCCTGGTCTCTATAGAGTAGCATAGATATTGGTATACCCATAGTACCAATACAAGCCTGCAGATTGGTCTAGACCAGAGGTCCACAAACTATTTATTTATTGTGTTGTTGAAGGCTCTCATGGCCAGAATCGCTGGGTAGCTGGGAGTTTTCCAGGCTGTACGGCCGTGTTCCAGAAGCATTCTCTCCTGACGTTCGCCCACATCTATAGCAGGCATCTTGAGAGGTTGTGTGGTCAATGTATTGTCGAAGGCTTTCATGGCTGGAATCACTAGGTTATTGTGGGTTTTTTTCGGGCTATATGGCCATGTTCTAGAGGCATTTCTCCTGACGTTTCGCCTGCATCTATGGCAAGCATAGAGTAGAATACCTCTGAGGATGCTTGCCATAGATGCAGGCGAAACGTCAGGAGAAATGCCTCTAGAACATGGCCATATAGCCCAAAAAAAACCCCACAATAACCTGTTGTGTGGTCTGTTAAAAACTATGCAAATGGAGTTTCTATATCTGTGGAATGATGTCCAGGGTGGGACAAAGAACTCCTGTCTGTTGGAAGCAAGTGTGAATGTTGCAATTGGCCACCTTGATTATTTATTTATTTTATTTATTTATTCACAATGGGGTATAATTATCGTAAATAAATAAATAAATAAATAAATAATATATGCCCCCCTTCTCGCCCTGAAGGGGACTCATAGCAGCTTACAAGTTATATGTACACATACAATATATTATATTATTAGCGTAGCACAACATTAGTATTATATATTACTATATAGTACTATACCACTATACTGTAATATTGTTAGTAATATTACATGTAACACGAAATATAAAATTATCATATTGCATTATTATTATTTGCATTGAATGGCCTTGCAGCTTCAAAGCCTGGCTGCTTCCTGCCTGAGGGAATCCTTTGTTAGAGGTGTTCGTCAGCCCTGATTGTTTCCTATCTGTTATATGTACATACAATATATTATATTATTAGCATAGCACAACATTAGTATTAAATATTACTATACAGTACTATACCACTATACTGTAATATTGTTAGTAATATTACATGTAATACGAAAAATAAAATTATTATATTGTATTATTATTATTATTAGCATTGAATGGCCTTGCAGCTTCAAAGCCTGGCTGCTTCCTGCCTGGGGGAATCCTTTGTTAGAGGTGTTAGTCAACCCTGATTGTTTCCTATCTGTTATATGTACATACAATATATTATATTATTAGCATAGCACAACATTAGTATTATACATTACTATACAGTACTATACCACTATACTGTAATATTGTTAGTAATATTGTAGATACTGGCTAGACAGTGTAATTTCCCCAGTGGTGTAGGGCGCAGACACCCCGTGATAATGCGGCATGTCTCATTAAGAGCCACATCTATTGTTTTAGTGTGGTGAAATGTGTACCACACTGGGCATGCATACTCAGCAGCAAAGTAGCATAGCGCAAGGGCAGATGTCTTCACTGTGTCTGGTTGTGATCCCCAGGTTGTGCCAGTCAGCTTTCGTATGATATTGTTTCTAGTGCCCACTTTTTGCTTGATATTCAGGCAATGGCTTCTCTGCCTGCCATAGATGTTGGCGAAACATCGGAGAGAATGCTTCTGGAACATGGCCAGACAGCCTGGAAAACTCACAGCAACCCAGTAATACAATATTTAAAATAAGAAACAATTTTACCCAACATAAATATTTCAATGGGAGGTGTGAGCCTGCTTTTGGCTGATGGGGAAGTCCGTTATTTAGGATCGATGTTGTTGTTGTGTGCCTTCAAGTCGTTTCAGACTTAGGAAATCTAAGGTTTACAGCAGGGGATGAGTAAAAGACTTCTTATGGCTGCATAATGCCTGTGGGCAGGGCCGTAGCCAGAAAAATTTTTCGGGAGGGGTTGAAATTTTTTTGGAGGGGGAGTTGAAAATTTCGCGGGTTGGGGGGGTTGAAACCTGTCTCCTAGCTCACGCTGAAGCCAAGAGCACAGCAGGGGGCAGAGCAGCCTTCAATAGCCTGCAGTTCCGCCCCTGTCAACCACCTCCACCAAGTCTGGCCTCCTTAATGAGAGCATTCAACATCCCCCCCCCCCCCCAACTTGGTTGCTTCACTACTGTTCTGTCGCGCGCTGGGCCTGTAAATAATTGTCTTTAGAACAGGATGTGCAACCTTTGCCCAGCGGGAAGCCTAAAGAGAAGTTCTCAGAGGTTTCCACCACAAACAGTCTTTAGATGGCTTGAGAAGTACAACAAAGTCTTTTATTAATGAACAATCAAACAGAAACTTCTCTTGTCTTCAGTAAAATTAAGCAAATGATTCCAAGCTTTTAGTCAACTGGTGAATTCCTAATCTTGCCCACAAAGGACAGGCAACTGTCTTCAATATCTTTAAAGAAAAATCCCCATTTTAACTTCTCCCAGGCTGACTGTAATCTAACCCGTACTGATGTGGGCTCTGCTACCGGGTTGAACTGCGTGTCGAACGCCGAGTGGACCTCCCAGCAAGGCAGTAGATGTTCTCCAGCTGGAGTTCTTTGGTCTTTAGGGCTGTTTTCCTGGAAATTCTTTGGAGACTCTTAAGACCTTTCTCCCCCGGAAGGTCTTAAGGGTTGAAGCTTTTGTACAGGGGAAGCTTGCACACATCCTATACACAAGCTTACCTTGCTGAGACTAACTAAAAATGGCTCCCTTCCCTTCCCAATTGCCCTGAGCAAGGGGCGGGACCAAAACTTAACAATGATGGACAGGTGACTTGCCCTATGACTGCAACCAAAGAAGCTACCTATCTGCAGAGTCCCTGAAACCTAGGACTGCAAGCAAACAAAGCAAATAAAGTTGGAGCTCCTGGTACAGCTATACCAGAACAACTACATCGGCTATTGCTGCAAGTAATGACAGTGTGAATAAATTGCCAATATTTGCTTGAGATAGTGCTTGCAGTTCTGGAGGGACTCTTGATTTTTTGCATCTCATAGACTTAGCAGCATGGAGATTGGGTTAACCAGTTAAAATTCATGAGTAAACTAGGGTTTTTTAAAAAAATCTGAAACATTTCGGGGGGGTTGAACCCCTAACCCCCCCCCCCTCGCTACGGGCCTGCCCGTGGGCCTTCCTTTGGGGTCCTTTGCTCTAAATATTGCTGAACTACGACTTCTCTTTCCTTGGCAGCTGCCTGGTGTACCCTCAACCGAGAGTGACGAGAGGAGACGGAAAAACCAGAGAAAGGACGGCGCCTCTCCTTTCCTGCCAGGCAAAACGTCGCTCTTTTGCAGAGAACGAAACTCCCCGTCTTTTCTAACAACTTTGTTACAGTTGCTGTATCTCCCTCTTTCCTATTCCCCCCCCCCAAAAGGAAGTCCTCTGAGGGTCATGTCAAGTTCAAACGTGTGACATGGCCCCAGGCAAACACAGCAAACAGTAACATAGCATGAATGCCCATTCATATCTTGATTAATTAATCAGTGTATAAGGGAGAGATCTTACTGTAGTTGTTTTTCTAAATCAGGATACCAAGACCACTGGATGGTAAAAAGAAAAAACGCTGTTGAGTCTCAGCATGTGTTGTCGGGCAATAGTTACCCCGCAAGTGCTGTTTATGCCATTCCAAAAATATTGTTAAATGTTGTTTCACGAATTTTCTCTGGGAATTGGAGTTTTGGAGGTGCAGAACTGGTTTTGGTATCCACACAACACACATATCCAAAAGCAAGCTACCATATATAGTAGACATGTGCACGGTATTTGTTTCTCTCGTTTCATTGGTTTCTTTTGTTCCTTAGGGAGCATGGAATGGGAAAGCCCCTCCCCGTACAAAAATTAGCTCGACACGAAAGCAAGCGGGAGCGGATACCAGCTCGACAACACACATATCCAAAAGCAACGTGTCATATATAGTAGACATGTGCACGGTATTTGTTTCATTCGTTTCTTTCATTACTTGGGGAGCACGGAATGGGAAGGCCCCTCCCCATACAAAAATTAGCTCAACAAGAAAGCAAGTGGGAGCGGGTACCAGCTCCACAACACACATATCCAAAAGCAACGTGTCATATATAGTAGACATGTGCACGGTATTTGTTTCATTCATTTCTTTTGTTACTTGGGGATCATGGAATGGGAAGGCCCTTCCCCATACAAAAATTAGCTTGACACGAAAGCAAGCGGGAGCGGATACCGGCTCCACAACACACATATCCAAAAGCAACGTGTCATATATAGTAGACATGTGCACGGTATTTGTTACATTCATTTCTTTTGTTACTTGGGGATCATGGAATGGGAAGGCCCTTCCTCATACAAAAATTAGCTTGACACGAAAGCAAGTGGGAGCAGATACCGGCTCCACAACACACATATCCAAAAGCAAGCTGCCATATATAGTAGACATGTGCACAGTATTTGTTTCTCCCGTTTCTTTTGTTTCTTTCATTCCTTGGGGAGCACGGAATGGGAAGGTCACTCCCCATACAAAAATGAGCTTGACACGAAAGCAAGAGGGAGCAGGTACCAGCTCCACAACACACATATCCAAAAGCAAGCTGCCATATATAGTAGACATGTGCACAGTATTTGTTTCTCCCGTTTGTTTTGTTTCTTTCATTTCTTGGGGAGCACAGAATGGGAAGGTCCCTCCCCGTACAAAAATGAGCTTGACATGAAAGCAAGAGGGAGCAGGTACCAGGTCCACAACACACATACCCAAAAGCAAGCTGCCATATAGAGTAGACATGTGCACAGTATTTGTTTCTCCCGTTTCATTCGTTTCTTTCATTCCTTGGGGAGCACGGAATGGGAAGGCCCCTCCCCATACAAAAATGAGTTCAAAACGAAAGCAAGCGGGAGGGGGTACCGGCTCCACAACACACATATCCAAAAGCAAGCTACCATATATAGTAGACATGGTCACAGTATTTGTTTCTCCCTTTTCATTCATATCTTTAGTTCCTTGGGAAGCAAGGAATAGGAAGGCCCCTCCCCGTACAAAAATGAGCTCAACACGAAAGCAAGCGGGAGCGGGTATTGGCTCTACCACACACATATCCAAATGCAAGCTGCCATATATAGTAGACATGTGCACAGTATTTGTTTCTCCCGTTTCATTCATTTCTTTCGTTCCTTGGAGAGCACGGAATGGGAAGCCCCCCCCCCCCCCCAATACAAACATGAGCTCGACTTGAAAGCAAGCAGGAGCGGGTACTGGCTCCACAACACACATATCCAAAATCAAACTGCCATATATAGTAGACATGTGCACAGTATTTGTTTCTCCCGTTTCATTTGTTTCTTTCATTCCTTGGAGAGCACGGAATGGGAAGCCCCCCCCCCCCCCATACAAACATGAACTCGACTTGAAAGCAAGCGGGAACAGGTACCGGCTCCACAACACACATATCCAAAAGCAAGGTGCCATATAGAGTAGACATGTGCACGGTATTTGTTTCTCCCTTTTCTTCGTTTCTTTCATTCCTTGGGGAGCACGGAATGAGAAGGTCCCTCCCCATACAAAAATGAGCTCGACACGAAAGCAAGCGGGAGTGGGTATCGGCTCCAAGCCTGCTTTTTAGAATCATAGTTACACCTCCGAGACAGAGATAGAGGAGAGGAGAGGGATTGTGCTCAGGGCACTTGGCTGCAGACCCTGGCAGAAGTGGGCACTCTGGGTCTGAAGGTCACACATACCCTCTCCTGGGGTGTACATGCCCAGAAAGTGCCCATGCCTGCCAGGGACTTTTTGGGCCTGCACAGTCATGGAGTCCTGTGCTAATGAAGACACAGCAGCCCAGGCAAGCAAGGCAGCATGGAGCCCCAGCAAAGCCACCGGCAAACGCAACGGAAGGCAAGCTCCAGCAAGCCACCAGTAAGTACGGTGTGTCATAGCTCCACACCAAGGGATCTCACCATGGGTCAGCTCTTAGCTCCTGGCTAAGGAGGTCAGATGGAACAGGCACAAGGTAGGTTTCCCAATTGAATAGGGAAACAACAGCGAGAAATGGTGGCAGAGCTGGCTCATTTTCCCTCTTTCCTCCTCTATCTCTGTCTCAGGGGTGTCTTCAGCCCCGGTTGCTACAACATGGGTAGACATGCTAGTCTATTGCAGGAAACACTATAAAGCAGGCATGGGCAAACTTCGGCTGTTAGGAATTGTGGGAGTTGGAGTCCAAAACACTTGGAGGGCCAAAGTTTGCCCATGCATGCTATAAACACACAGGCACATCAAATCACCTCTCAACAAAAGATTCCCCCAGGCACTGCCAAGCCATTGTATGCTAATCAAGGTGGTCAGTTGAAACATTCACACCTAGCTCCAGCAGACAAAAGTCCTTTGTCCCACCCACAGATATATAAACCCATTTTCCTACTTCCAACAGACCTCACTACCTCTGAGGATGCTTTGCCATAGATGCAGGTGAAACATCAGGAGAAAATGCCTCTAGAACATGGCCATATAGACCGGAAAAACCTACAACAACCCATGCTATAAAGAGTTTGTTGCCCTAAGACTGACAGATAAAGTGTGCGCCAGAAAGGGGAGCCTGGGTGGGAAGCCCCCTCTACCCCACATGGGCTGATAGAAAACGAATATTTCGGCACCGTAAAGCAAAAACAGGTATCTGGCCTCCTGATTTCGGGAGCCTCCCGAAAAACAAATCAAGGCTTTCACCGAAAGCCGGGACACAAAATGGGTGAAGGTTCGCCCCAAATGCACAACCCTAATATATAAAAGATAAAGGTTTCCCCTTGACATCAAGTCTAGTCGTGTCCAACTCTGCGGAGTGGTGCTCATCTCCATTTCTAAGCCGAAGAGCCGGCATTGTCCATAGACATCCGCAAGGTCATGTGACCTGCATGACTCCATGCAACACCGTTACCTTCTCACCAAAGTGGTACCTATTGATCTAGTCATATTTGCATGTTTTTGAACTATTAAGTTGGCAGGAGCTGGGGCTAACACTGGGAGCTCACCCTGCTCTCCGGATTCAAACTGCTAACCTTTCAGTCAGCAAGTTCAGAAGCTCAGCGGTTTAACTCGCTGCACCACCAAGGGCTCCGTAATATATAAAGCCCTCTAATCCCTAAGCCGAAGAGCCGGCATTGTCCATAGACACCCCCAAGGTCATGTGACCTGCATGACTCCATGCAACACCGTTACCTTCTCACCAAAGCGGTACCTATTGAGCTAGTCATATTTGCATGTTTTTGAACTATTAGGTTGTCAGGTGCTGGGGCTAACACTGGGAGCTCACCCTGCTCTCCGGATTCAAACTGCTAACCTTTCAGTCGGCAAGTTCAGAAGCTCAGCGGTTTAACTCGCTGCACCACCAAGGGCTCCGTAATATATAAAGCCCTCTAATCCCTAAGCCGAAGAGCCGGCATTGTCCATAGACACCCCCAAGGTCAAGTGACCTGCATGACTCCATGCAACACCGTTACCTTCTCACCAAAGCGGTACCTATTGAGCTAGTCATATTTGCATGTTTTTGAACTATTAGGTTGGCAGGAGCTGGGGCTAACAGTGGGAGCTCATCCTGCTCTCCGGATTCAAACTGCTAACCTTTCAATCAGCAAGTTCAGAAGCTCAGCGGGTTAACTCGCTGCACCACCAAGGGCTCCTTGATATATAAAGCCCTCTAATCCCATCGACACCATTTTGCATCCCCGACAGAGAACCAGGCGGTAAAACATTTGCATGTTTTCAAACTGCTATGTTGGCAGGAGCTGGGGCTAACAGCGGGAGCTCACCCTGCTCTCCGGATTCAAACTGCTAACCTTTCAATCAGCAAGTTCAGAAACTCAGCGGTTTAACTCGCTGCACCACCAAGTGCTCCGTAATATATAAAGCCCTCTAATCCCATCGACATCATTTTGCATCCCCGACAGAGAACCAGGCGGTAAAACATTTGCATGTTTTCAAACTGCCATGTTGGCAGGAGCTGGGGCTAACAGCGGGAGCTCACCCTGCTCTCCGGATTCAAACTGCTAACCTTTCAGTCGGCAAGTTCAGAAGCTCAGCGGTTTAACTCGCCGCACCACCAAGGGCTCCTTAATATATAAAGCCCTCTAATCCCATCGACACCATTTTGCATCCCCGACAGAGAACCAGGCGGTAACATTCTCCCAATAGCCAAATAACGTCATTTTCTGACATAGCGGCCTTTCGGTGGGCCACTTCCATCAACGAGGAGGTGTGTTGTTTCAATTCCTTCGAGTTATAATACAGCTAGCGCTTCCCTCCATTGCTTTTGGGATTATTTCCACGTAAACACCCACGCCGGCCAAACCTTTCCATTCCTCTCCGCTTCCTTCATTTTAATGCCAATGCATGATTATTATTTTTTTGTAAACATGGGTATATTTAGAGAAGCATCCCCCTCTCTTGCTATAGTAAGTAGCACTAAGTTACGTTACCAAGTTTAGGAGCCTTTCCTTTTCTTAAGTTGCCAACAAGGACTCGACAGGCAAGTCTCCAAATCGGGAAATAATCTTTGCCACCTCTTCCTCCGAGACGGCAAGCAAGCTCGCTTTATCTTCACTCTTGACTGTAACCTTTGATAGTTTACCTGTATTGTTTTAGAGATCAGACGATGTAGCTCTATGCCGTAGCACACTGCAGGATGTCAGTATATTAGCCAACTATAAGCAATTTTAAAAAGATGTATGTATATATATATATTATCTGCGCTGTTGTATAACGATGACTGGAGTCTCCAGACAAAAGGAATAAAATTGAAAAAATGGGACTTGCGGTACCTCTCGTCCATAAAGCACAATCTACTCACAGGTAAGGATTGGGTTTGACATGCATATACGAGGGTTGAATGAAAAGTAATGCCTCCACCTTTGTTACTTGGGTTTGGACGGGAATATTTTAATAATTCGTGGTCAGGCCCTCAATTGGTTCAATTCATTTCTCCGGAACTGGAGTCAACGCGTGGAGTACATGGATCAAGTCTCCGATAGATCCCCCCTCCTATGTGGGGTCCCCCAAGGTGCAATTCTCTCTCCTCTTCTCTTCAACGTCTACGTTAGACCCCTTGCTAGTTTGGCTCGGAGTTTCGGCCTGGACTGCTACCAATATGCAGACGATACCCAACTCCTTCTGCGCCTAGAGCCTGAAGCAACGTCAATTTCACCCGATGTCTGGAAGCTCTGTCAAACTGGCTACGTGCTAGCAGACTGAAGGTGAACCCGGCGAAGACTGAGATTCTCTGGCATGGCCGCCCGGCAGGTCTGACTCCTCCATTACCCACCTTTGATGGTGCCGCCCTATCTCCATCGACCACTGTTAAGAGCTTAGGTGTCATCCTGGATTCACAGCTGACAATGGAAGCTCAGGTCACTGCTGCCAGCAAACAGGCCTTTTTCCATCACCAACAAGCGAGGCAACTGGCACCCTACCTATCTGACGAGGCTCTGACAACTGTCATCCATGCCACCGTCACGTCTAGGCTGGACTATTGCAACGCCCTGTATGTTGGCCTTCCGATGTCTACGACCCGAAAGCTCTGTATTGTTCAGAATGCAGCAGCCAGGTTACTCACAAGAATGCCCATGAAATGCCATAGAACACCAGTGCTGCAACATTGACATTGGCTTCCAACTGAGTACCGTGGCCTGTATAAGATGCTAGTTCTGACCTTTAAAACTCTTTACGGCCAGGGTCCATCATACCTTAGGGACCGCCTCTCCTTCTCCCATCATCGGAGGTCGCAACGACCATCCCAACGTGACTTACTTTATATACCGGGTCCTAGAGAAGTGCACTTGGAAAGGACCAGACGCAGATGGGCTTTCTCTCTTTCTGCCCCTGCCTTGTGGAATTCCTTGCCACCCTACATGAGAGCCATGCGTGACTGAGGGCCTTTTATTCTCGCACTTAAGACCTGGCTTTTTACTAGAGCATTCGATCTCTGTTAATTTTTAATTTTTGTATGTATGTATTTTATCTTTTATAATTTAGCTGTAAATCGCCTGGAGCATTCTTGGATGGAGGGCGATTAGTAAGTTATTAAATGATGATGATGATAAATCAAACACAGAAATAATCCTTAGGACAGTGGGTTGTTGTAGGTTTTTTTCGGGCTATATGGCCATGGTCTAGAGGCATTCTCTCCTGAGGTTTCGCCTGCATCTATGGCAAGCATCCTCAGAGATAGTGAGGTCTGTTGGAACTTTGTTGTTGTTCATTCGTTCAGTCGTCTCCGACTCTTTGTGACCTCATGGACCAGCCCACGCCAGAGCTCCCTGTCAGCTGTTACCACCCCCAGCTCCCTCAAGGTCAATCCAGTCACTTCAAGGATGCCATCCATCCATCTTGCCCTTGGTCGGCCCCTCTTCCTTTTGCCTTCCACTTTCCCCAGCATCATTGTCTTCTCTGGGCCTTGCTGTCTCCTCATGATGTGGCCAAAGAACTTCAACTTTGTCTCTAGTCTCCTTCCCTCCAGTGAGCAGCCGGGCTTTATTTCCTGGAGGATGGACTGGTTGGATCTTCTCGCAGTCCAAGGCACTCTCAGAACTTTCCTCCAGCACCACAGCTCAAAAGCATCGATCTTCCTTCGCTCAGCCTTCCCTAAGGTCCAGCTCTCACATCCGTAGGTGACTACAGGGAAGACCATGGCTTTGACTAGGCAATGGATCTTTGTTGCCAGTCTGATGTCTCTACTCTTTACTGTTTTGTAAAGAGATGGGACATTGCTCTCCTCCCAAGAAGTAAGCGTCTCCTGATTTCCTGGCCACAGTCTGCATCTGCAGTAATCTTTGCACCTAGAAATACAAAGTCTGTCACGGCTTCCACGGTTTCTCCCTCTATTTTCCAGTTGTCAATCATTCTTGTTGCCATAATCTTGGTTTTTTTGACATTTAGCTGCAACCCGGCTTTTGCGCTTTCTTCTTTCACCTTGATTAGAAGGCTCCTCAGCTCCTCCTCGCTTTCGGCCATCAGAGTGGTGTCATCTGCATATCTGAGGTTGTTAATGTTTCTTCCAGCAATTTTCACCCCAGCTTTGCATTCATCCAGCCCCGCACATTCTCGCATGATGTGTTCTGCATACAAGTTAAAAAGGTTGGGTGAGAGTATGCAGCCTTGCCGTACGCCTTTCCCAATCTTGAACCAGTCTGTTGTTCCGTGGTCAGTTCTTACTGTTGCTACTGTTGGAACTAGGCAAAAGGATTTATATATCTGTGGAATGACCAGGGTGGGACAAAGGACTCTTCTCTGCTGGGGCTAGGTATGAATGTTAAATACCAACGACAAACTGATCAGCTTCGATGTGGTGTCTCTATTTACCATGGTCCTGATAGCAGACACTATTGCACTAATCAACCAGAGGTTCCCAGAAGACATCACAGCTCTGTTTCACCATTGCCTCACCACCAGCTACTTTCAGTGGGACAATGAGTTCTACGAACAGAAAGATTGAGTAGCTCTGGGGAGCCCTCTCAGCCCGGTCATAGGTAATTTCTACATGGAACACTTTGAAAAACAAGCCCTGGAAACAGCAACCAAAAAGTCCACTATATGGTTCAGATATGTGGATGACACCTTCACCATTTGGAGCCATGGAGAAGAAGAACTCAACAGGTTCCTGGACCATCTTAACAGCATCCACCCAAACATCTAGTTCACCATGGAAAACGAAAATGAAGGAAGACTGCCTTTTCTAGTTGTCCTAGTCATCTGCAAACCAGATCAACAATTGGGTCACACCGTTTACAGAAAACCCACACACACAGATAGATATCTACATAAAAACTCCAACCATCACCCAAGTCAAAAAAGAAGCACCATTAAAGCCTTGGCAGACCGTGCAAAAAGAATCTGCGAACCCCACCTCCTCCAAGAGGAACTGAACCACCTCAACTGGGCTCTCCAGGCCAATGGAGACTCCACCTCAGGCATCAGAAGAGCTGCAAGACAACCGAGAAGAAGCCACAAGAGTCAAGACAGAGATCCACCCAGAGGAAAAGTGTTCTTGCCAGACATCAAGGGAACCACTGACCGCATAGGGAAGCTGATGAGGAAACACAACATACAAACTATCTACAGACCCACTAAGGAAATCCAACAAATGCTTCGTTCAGCAAAGGACAAGAGGGATCCTCTCACTTCTGCAGGAGTCTACCGTGTACCATGCAGCTGTGGACAAGTCTACATAGGGACCACCAAACGCAGCAGCATTGCCCAAACACGAATCAAGGAACATGGAAGGCACTGCAGACTACTTCAACCAGAGAAGTCAGCCATAGCAGAGCACCTGATGAACCAACCTGGACACAGCAGATTATTTGAGAACACAGAAATGCTGGACCACTCTCACAACCACCATGTCAGACTACACAGAGAAGCCATTGAAATCCACAGGCATGTGGACAATTTCAACAGAAAGGAGGAAACCATGAAAATAAACATAATCTGGTTACCAGTATTAAAAAACTCTAAAATTGCAACAGCACAACAACAGAGAGGAAACAAACAAGGACATCTAATCACCTCTCAACAAAGGTTTGCCCCAGGCACAGTCAGGCCATTGTATGCTAATCAAGGTTGTCAGTTGAAACATTCACACCTAGCTCCAGCAGACAAGAGTCCTTTGTCTCACCCTGGTCATTCCACAGATATATAAACCCTTTTTCCTTCTTCCAACAGACCTCACTACCTCTGAGGATGCTTGCCATAGAGAGAAGCAAAATGTCAGGAGAGAATGCCTCTAGACCATGGCCATGTAGCCCGAAAAAACCTACAACAACCCAGTGATTCCAGCCATGAAAGCCTTCGACAATACATTGAACAATCCTTAGAAAAGTGTTTCTCAACCTGGGGGTTGGGACCCCTGGGCGGGGGTCGCGAGGGGGTGTCAGAGGGGTCACCAAAGACCATCAGAAAACAGTATTTTCTGTTGGTCATGGAGGTTCTGTGTTGGAAGTTTGGCCCAATTCTATCGTTGGTCGTGTTCAGAATGTTCTTTGATTATACATGAACTATAAATCCCAGCAACTACAGCTCTCAAATGACAAGGTCTATTTTCTCCAAACTCCACCAGTATTCACATTTGGGCATATTGAGCATTTGTGCCGAGTTTGGTCCAGATCCATCATTGTTTGAATCCACAGTGCTCTCTGGATGTAGATGAACTACAACTCCAAAACTCAAGGTCAATGCCCACCAAACCCTTCCAGTATCTTCTGTTGGTCATGGGAGTTCTGTGTGCCAAGTCTGGTTCAATTCCATTGTTGGTGGAGTTCGGAATGTCCTTAGCGAACTATAAATCCCAGCAACTACAACTCCCAAATGACATAATCAATCTCCTTCCAACCCCACCAGTATTCAAATGTGGGCATATTGGGTATTTGTGCCAAATTGGGTCCAGTGAAACAATAAACAATAACATCATAATTAAATAAAACACATGAATACATAACAATATGAAAAATAAAAAATAATAAACATAGGCCATCCTGTAGTCGCCATCTGCTCGCCAACAGAAAACCATATTTAGTTAGTGTCAGCACTATTTTCTGGATTTTTTTTCATGTCAGGAGTGACTTGAGAAACTGCAAGTCGCTTCTGGTGTGAGAGAATTGGCCGTCTGCAAGGACATTGCCCAGGGGACGCCCGGATGTGTTGACGTTTTACCATCCTTGTGGGAGGCTTCTCTCATGTCCCCACATGGAGAGCTGGAGCTGACAGAGGGAGCTCATCCACACTCCACCCAGATTCGAACCTGCGACCTGTCGGTCTTCAGTCCTGCCGGCACAAGGGTTTAACCGGGTCTGCCCTATTTACTGGATGAAATGTTCTCTATCATACTTTTTTGGGATTGCGGCACCCCAAAGATATATAATGAACGGAAAGGCATAACCAACTCAAGTGTGTTTTTATTTATTTACATAGATATCTGAAAGGTAGCCCTTATTTCTGTTATGCCCAGGTGAGAAAAAGTACCTGTCCACGTCAACCAGGAATGTTGCTCGGAAGTCTCCCAACAGTAGAAGACAGCCTTGCCTTATAGGTTGTCCCACCGCCACTGGACTCCCTTTGCAAATGTTGCCACCTAGAGGCTAGAATTGGTAGAGCAGCTCCATGACGGCCAGGGTGGTGCTTTGCCCGAAGATGAACGTCCCACAGAGCACCGTGATGACCCCCCATGTGATAAGGCAGGACCTGTAAGGAAGAACATGGGGAGACGCAAGAGCTGCGTTGTGCACTCGTTGGGTTTGCAGACACACAATGTCCCTTCATTATTCTACTTAGGGAAACATAGGTGGCTAAAAATAATATTCACTTAGGATATGTTCCTTCATGCAAATACATGTTTACATATTCGGAGCAAAATTAAATACAGGCAGTCATGGAATCCTAGAGTTGGAAGAGACCTCATGGGCATCCAGTCCACGTCAACCTGCCAAGAAGCAGGAATATTGCATTCAAAACATCCCTGACAGATGGCCATCCAGCCTCTGTTTAAAAGCCTCCATAGAAGGAGCCTCCATCACACTCCGGGGCAGAGAGTTCCACTGTTGAACAGCTCTCACAGTTAGGAAGTTCTTCCTAATGTTCAGGTGGAATCTCCTTTATTATAGTTTAAAGCCATTGTTTTGCATCTTAGTCTCCAGGGCAGCAGAAAACAAGCTTGCCCCCTCCTCCCGATGACTTGCCCTCACATATTTATACATGGCCCTCATCATGTCTCCTCTCAGCCTTCTCTTCTTCAGGCTAAACATGCCCAGCTCCTTAAGCCACTCCTCATAGGGCTTGTTCTCCAGACCCTTGATCATTTTAGTCACCTTCCTCTGGACACATTCCAGCTTGTCGATATCTCTCTTCAATTGTGGTGCCCAGAATTGGACACAATATTCCAGGTATGGTCTGATAAAAACCTTTCATCCCTCCCTCCCTCCCTCCTTCCTTCCTTCCTTCCTTCCTTCTATCTTTCCTTTATTCTTCCCTTCCATCCATGCATCCTTCCCTTCCTCCCTTTCTTCCTCCCTTCATTCTCTTTTCCCTTCTTCCTTTCCTTCCACCCTTTCATCCCTCCTTCCGTCCTTCTCTTTTGTCTTTTTTTCCTTCTATCTTTCTCTTATTCTTCCCTTCCTTCCTTCCTTCCATCCATCCTTCCCTTCCTCCCTTTCTTTCTACCTTCCTTCTCTTTTCCCTTCCTCCTTCCCTTCCACCCTTTCATCCCTCCTTCCATCCTTCCATTTTGTCTTTTCTTTCTTCTCTCTTTCCTTTCTTCTTCCTTCCTTCCATTCATCCATCCCTCTCTTCCTTTCTGCCACCCTTCTCTTTTCCCTTCCTCCTTCTCTTCCACCTTTTCATCCCTCCATCCTTCCTTCACTCTTTCCTCCTTCCTTCCCTCACTTTCTCCTTCCATCCTTCCCTTCCACCCTTTCGTCTGTCTTTCCTTCTCTCTTTCCTTCCTCCTTTTCATCCCTCCATCCTTCCTTCCCTCTTTCCTTCCTCTTTCCCTCACTTTCTACTTCCATCCTTTCCTTCCTCCCTTTCGCCTGTCTTTCCTTCTCTCTTTCCTTCCTCCTTTCCTTCCACCTTTTCAACCCTCCATCCTTCCTTCCCTCTTTCCTCCCTCCTTCCCTCACTTTCTCCTTCCATCTTTTTCTTCCTCCCTTTCGTCTGTCTTTCCTTCCCTCTTTCCTTCCTCCTTCCCTCACTTTCTACTTCCATCCTTTCCTTCCTCCCTTTCGCCTGTCTTTCCTTCTCTCTTTCCTTCCTCCTTTCCTTCCACCTTTTCAACCCTCCATCCTTCCTTCCCTCTTTCCTCCCTCCTTCCCTCACTTTCTCCTTCCATCCTTCCCTTCCTCCCTTCCATCTGTCTTTCCTTCTCTCTTTCCTTCCTCCTTTTCTTCGTTCCTTCCATCACTGGGCAGCCAGTCCTCCTAGCAAACAGTACTAGCATGTGGCCCCCAAGTTATAAAGTTTGCCCATGCTAGACTATGACTTCCATAATCCTCAACTTCTGACAACACTGGCCGGGGCTTCCAGGCATATCTGTGACAACATCTGGAGATACACGATGTCCATGGATATCCAAACATGGATCTCCAGGCACTTTTGGAGTTGAGTCTCTTCCAGCTCTATGATTCTACGAAACCCCATGAAACACAGCCAAGAATGAAGGACATCTGTTGACCTATAGTTGGGAACCATGAACAAAATGAAGTTCAACAGTGACAAATACAAGATACTCCACTTTGGCAGAAAAAACGAAATGCAAAGATACAAAATGGGGGAGACCTGGCTCGAGAGCAGTACGTGTGAAAAAGATCTTGGAGTCCTCGTAGACAACAAGTTAAACATGAGCCAACAATGTGATGTGGCGGCAAAAAAGCCAATGGGATTTTGGCCTGCATCAAGAGGAGCATAGTGTCTAGATCTAGGGAAGTCATGCTACCCCTCTATTCTGCTTTGGTTAGACCACATCTGGAATATTGTGTCCAATTCTGGGCACCACAATTGAAGAGAGATATTGACAAGCTGGAATGTGTCCAGAGGAGGGCGACTAAAAATATCAAGGGTGTGGAGAACAAGCCCTATGAGGAGCGGCTTAAGGAGCTGGGCATGTTTAGCCTGAAGAAGAGAAGGCTGAGAGGAGATATGATAGCCATGTATAAATATGTGAGAGGAAGCCACAGGGAGGAGGGAGCAAGTTTGTTTTCTGCTTCCTTGGAGACTAGGACGCGAAACAATGGCTTCAAACTACAAGAGAGGAGATTCCATCTGAATATGAGGAAGAACTTCCTGAATGTGAGAGCCGTTCAGCAGTGGAACTCTCTGCCCCGGAGTGTGGTGGAGGCTCCTTCTTTGGAAGCTTTTAAACAGAGGCTGGATGGCCATCTGTCAGGGGTGATTTGAATGCAATATTCCTGCTTCTTGGCAGAATGGGGTTGGACTGGATGGCCCATGAGGTCTCTTCCAACTCTTTGATTCTATGATTCGATGACACTCGATCCCCAATTGTTCTTTCAATAAGTATTTCGATTGCACAGCAATAGAGATATATACATACTTGGTCCTTGGCTTGACTGGTTCCTTCTCCATCGCGCAGACCAAACACAACCCTACAAGTTGAACAGAAATGGTTCAGTCTTCTTGGCACAGGGATAACTTTGAAGAAGGATGCAAAGAAAATGTTAAAAATACCCTGGAGTTTCCATTTAACCAACTCATGTTTAGCTACCAGGTGTCGTTCTTCAAATAGACTGTGTTCCTATCCGAGGAGGTATATGGAACATGTCATTTACTGTCAAGTTACTTGTCAGTGTTGAGTGAGTTATTTCAGGCATGTTAGCGATGGGTAACCTCTTCCCAGTGTGACTCAGAAAGGGATTCTGTAACTGAGCTGAGCCAATTCCTCCCATTTTCCAAAATTCAGATCATATTCCCACCGATAACACACATACAGTAGAACTTCTACATAAGAAGGTCCCAATACAAGTATGTTCTAACTTACAAATTAGAAAATGTTGACCATTTTCGCTACCTGGACAGCCACCTCTCCACAAAAGTCAACATTGACACTGAAATTCAACACTGCCTGAGCTCTGCGAGCGCAGCATTTTTCTGAATGAAGCAGAGAGTGTTTGAGGACCGGGACATCCATAGGGAGACCAAGGTGCTTGTTTATGAAGCTACTCGCTTGGGGACGCGGTGGTGACCAGGGTATTTGTGTGCAAAGTATGGTCCTCATCTGCCATTCATAGGGGTCACAGTGGTCTCTGGAAGTGAGTGAAGGTACTGCAAGTCCCATCATCCATGGCAACTTTGGTCCAGATACAACGTTGGTTGGGTTTGCAGTGCTCTCTGGATGTTGGTGAACTACGACCCCTATAAATCAAGATCAATTCCCCCAAACATGGTCACGGGGGTACTGTATGCCCCATCATCCATGGCAACTTTGGTCCAGATACAACGTTGGTTGGGTTCACAGTGCTCTCTGGATGTTGGTGAACTACAACGCCTATAAATCAAGGTCAATTCCCCCAAACATGGTCACGGGGGTACTGCGTGCCCCATCATCCATGGCAAATTTGGTCCAGATACAACATTGGTTGGGTTCACAGTGCTCTCTGGATGTTGGTGAACTACAACGCCTATAAATCAAGGTCAATTCCCCCAAACATGGTCACGGGGGTACTGCGTGCCCCATCATCCATGGCAAATTTGGTCCAGATACAACGTTGGTTGGGTTCACAGTGCTCTCTGGATGTTGGTGAACTACGACTCCTATAAATCAAGATCAATTCCCCCAAACATGGTCACGTGGGTACTGTGTGCCCCATCATCCATGGCAACTTTAGTCCAGATACAACGTTGGTTGGGTTCACAGTGCTCTCTGGATGTTGGTGAACTACGACTCCTATAAATCAAGGTCAATTCCCCCAAACATGGTCATGGGGGTACTGCGTGCCCCATCATCCATGGCAAATTTGGTCCAGATACAACGTTGGTTGGGTTCACAGTGCTCTCTGGATGTTGGTGAACTACGACTCCTATAAATCAAGGTCAATTCCCCCAAACATGGTCACGGGGGTACTGTGTGCCCCATCGTCCATGGCAACTTTGGTCCAGATACAACGTTGGTTGGGTTCACAGTGCTCTCTGGATGTAGGTGAACTACGACTCCTATAAATCAAGATCAATTCCCCCAAACATGGTCATGGGGGTAATGCGTGCCCCATCATCCATGGCAAATTTGGTCCAGATACAACATTGGTTGGGTTCACAGTGCTCTCTGGATGTAGGTGAACTACGACTCCTATACATCAAGATCAATTCCCCTAAACATGGTCACGGGGGTACTGCGTGCCCCATCATCCATGGCAACTTTGGTCCAGAGACAACGTTGGTTGGGTTCACAGTGCTCTCTGGATGTAGGTGAACTACGACTCCTATAAATCAAGATCAATTCCTCCAAACATGGTCACGGGGGTACTGCGTGCCCCATCATCCATGGCAACTTTGGTCCAGATACAACGTTGGTTGGGTTCACAGTGCTCTCTGGATGTAGGTGAACTACGACTCCTATAAATCAAGATCAATTCCTCCAAACATGGTCACGGGGGTACTGCGTGCCCCATCATCCATGGCAACTTGGGTCCAGACACAACATTGGTTGGGTTCACAGTGCTCTTTGGATGTTGGTGAACTACGACTCCTATAAATCAAGATCAATTCCCCCAAACATGGTCACGGGGGTACTGCGTGCCCCATCATCCATGGCAAATTTGGTCCAGATACAACGTTGGTTGGGTTCACAGTGCTCTCTGGATGTAGGTGAACTACGACTCCTATAAATCAAGATCAATTCCTCCAAACATGGTCACGGGGGTACTGCGTGCCCCATCATCCATGGCAACTTGGGTCCAGATACAACATTGGTTGGGTTCAAAGTGCTCTCTGGATGTAGGTGAACTACGACTCCTATAAATCAAGATCAATTCCCCCAAACATGGTCACGGGGATACTGTATGCCCCATCATCCATGGCAACTTTGGTCCAGATACAACGTTGGTTGGGTTCACAGTGCTCTCTGGATGTAGGTGAACTACGACTCCTATAAATCAAGATCAATTCCCCCAAACATGGTCATGGGGGTACTGCGTGCCCCATCATCCATGGCAACTTTGGTCCAGATACAACGTTGGTTGGGTTCACAGTGCTCTCTGGATGTAGGTGAACTACGACTCCTATAAATCAAGATCAATTCCCCCAAACATGGTCATGGGGGTACTGCGTGCCCCATCATCCATGGCAACTTTAGTCCAGATACAACGTTGGTTGGGTTCACAGTGCTCTTTGGATGTTGGTGAACTACGACTCCTATAAATCAAGATCAATTCCTCCAAACATGGTCACGTGTCAGGACTCGGTTTCCTGGCCTTGGATGTTGGCGCAAAAAACCGGATTCCTGACATGGAGAACTGATAAGGAATTGCAGCTGGTGGCCTTGGGAGGGACCGTTGGTGGTTTGGCGGGGAATATTGCGCGGGACCATTGTCAGGCGGGAAGAGGGGATTCGAATGTGGGGGAGGGTATATAAGGGTTGACTTGCGTCTGTGTGCCAATCCTGGCTTTCATTGTGTATATGCATCCAGTAGTAAAAGTTTCCTGATTGATTACGGATTGGCGTCCTGTGTCCTTTCTGGGAGCGGCTGCTGTGAGCTTACATTAAGCCAGGATTCTTCAGTGCCATCCCACGGCTGTGGTGAGGTACCCCTATGCAACAGGAGGAAGATCCAACAGAGGGGGGAGAACCAGCCTCCCCTTTCGAGAATGCGGATGCAAGGCATACGTTTCAAAAGATCACAAATGATTTTCGAGCTCTAGGAGCAAAGCTAAAAGAATGTAATGTACAGGTGGTCTTTTCATCCCTCCTCCCTGTTGTAAGACACGGACCCACAAGAGCCAGAAAAATAGTACAGGTCAATGACTGGCTTAGAAAATGGTGTCAGGAGGAACGCTTTGGCTTCCTCGACCATGGCCTGCTTTTCCAGGAGGATGGCCTACTGGCAAGGGATGGGGTGCATCTCACACAAGTAGGAAAACACCTTTTTGCTCACAGACTCGCAAACCTCATTAGACGCACTTTAAACTAGGTCCACCGGGGGAGGGGGACAACAGCCTTGCGAACACTACTTTACCCACAATATCTGGGAATCGCCAGAAGGCTAAACGGAGGGCTGCACAAACACAACAAGGACCAAGTACCCAAAGCACAATAATCCCAATTAAACAGCTCAGGGGAAGATCTCAGGGGCTCACATGTCTTTACACTAATGCACAGAGCATGGGAAATAAACAAGACGAACTCCAACTTTTAGCACAACACCACAAATATGATATCATAGGGATCACTGAAACCTGGTGGGATGACTCCTATCGCTGGAATGTAGATATCGAGGGGTATAACCTCTTTCACAGAGACCGAACAAAGGGGAGAGGAGGCGGAGTAGCCTTATATGTCAAAAACTCTTATGCTACAGAAGAGATTCAAGACAGCAATCTGGGAAACCAGCTTGAAATCATCTGGATAAGAATCAAGGGAACTGGGACTCAAAAAGATGTCGTTGTAGGCGTCTACTACAGACCCCCAAGCCAGGAGGAAGAACTTGATGAAGTCTTCTGCCAACAGTTGACCAAACATGCACAGAGAAGAGATGTAGTAGTCATGGGCGACTTCAACTATCCCGATATTTGCTGGAAAACAAACTCGGCCAAGAGTACAAGGTCCAACAAATTCCTCGCTTGCCTTGCAGACAATTTCATGGTCCAGAAGGTAGAAGAAGCAACAAGGGGATTGACTACTCTTGATCTCATCTTAACAAATGCGGAGGACCTGATCGATGCGGTCGAAGTGGTAGGATCCTTAGGGGCAAGTGACCATGTGCTCCTGCAATTTGAGGTACAAAGGAAGGCCGAAACTAAGACAAGTCAAACCCGCATTTTGGACTTTAGGAGAGCTGATTTCCAAAAAATGAAGGAAACGCTGAGCAGCATTCCGTGGACACAGATACTAAAAGACAAGGGAGTTACGGATGGATGGGAATTTCTCAAGAGTGAAATACTCAAGGCGCAATTGCAAACTGTGCCAACAAAGAGAAAAAATAGGACAAGTGCAAAGAAGCCAGAATGGATGTCCAAAGAACTTCTAACTGTGCTAAGACACAAAAGAGACATGCACAAGAAGTGGAAAAAGGGAGAAATCACCAAAGAAGAATTCAAACAAATAGCCAACACCTGTAGGGAAAAGGTCCGCAAGGCTAAAGCAAAAAACGAGCTCAGACTTGCCAGGGACATTAAAAACAATAAAAAGGGCTTCTATTCTTATGTCAGTAGAAAAAGGAAAAACAAGGAGGCGATAGGACCTCTTCGAGGAGAAGATGGGGCAATGCTGACAGGGGATAGGGAAAAGGCAGAACTACTTAATGCCTTCTTTGCCTCGGTCTTCTCACAAAAAGAGAGTCTTCAACCTCAGCAAGATGGAGTGGATGAGGGATTGGAGGACATCCAACCCCAAATTGGGAAAGAAGTCGTCCAGGAATACCTGGCCGCTCTTAATGAGTTCAAGTCCCCAGGGCCAGATCAACTACACCCCAGAGTATTGAAGGAACTAGCGGAAGTCATTTCGGAACCATTGGCAACCATCTTTGAGAGTTCTTGGAGAACGGGAGAAGTTCCAGCAGATTGGAGGAGGGCTAATGTGGTCCCAATCTTCAAGAAGGGAAAAAAGGATGACCCAAACAACTACCGTCCGGTCAGCCTCACGTCGATACCGGGCAAGATTCTGGAAAAGATTGTTAAGGAAGTGGTCTGCAAACACTTAGAAACAAATGCAGTCATCGCTAATAGTCAACATGGATTTATCAAAAACAAGTCATGTCAGACTAATCTGATCTCTTTCTTCGATAGAGCTACAAGCTGGGTAGATGCGGGGAATGCCGTGGATGTAGCGTACCTGGATTTCAGTAAGGCCTTCGACAAGGTCCCCCATGACCTTCTGGCAAGGAAACTTGTCCAATGTGGGCTAGGCAAAACTACGGTGAGGTGGATCTGTAATTGGTTAAGTGGACGAACACAGAGAGTGCTCACTAATGCTTCCTCTTCATCTTGGAAAGAAGTGACAAGTGGAGTGCCGCAGGGTTCCGTCCTGGGCCCGGTCCTGTTCAACATCTTTATTAATGACTTAGATGAAGGGCTAGAAGGCATGATCATCAAGTTTGCAGACGACACCAAATTGGGAGGGATAGCCAATAGTCCAGAGGACAGGAGCAGAATTCAAAACGATCTTGACAGATTAGAGAGATGGGCCAAAACTAACAAAATGAAGTTCAACAGCGACAAATGCAAGATACTCCACTTTGGCAGGAAAAACGAAATGCAAAGATACAGAATGGGTGACGCCTGGCTCGAGAGCAGTACGTGTGAAAAAGATCTTGGAGTCCTCGTGGACAACAAGTTAAACATGAGCCAACAATGTGACGTGGCGGCAAAAAAAGCCAATGGGATTTTGGCCTGCATCAATAGGAGCATAGTGTCTAGATCTAAGGAAGTAATGCTACCCCTCTATTCTGCTTTGGTTAGACCACACCTGGAATATTGTGTCCAATTCTGGGCACCACAATTCAAGAGAGATATTGACAAGCTGGAATGTGTCCAGAGGAGGGCGACTAAAATGATCAAGGGTCTGGAGAACAAGCCCTATGAGGAGCGGCTTAGGGAACTGGGCATGTTTAGCCTGAAGAAGAGAAGGCTGAGAGGAGATATGATGGCCATGTATAAATATGTGAGAGGAAGCCACAGGGAGGAGGGAGCAAGCTTGTTTTCTGCTTCCTTGGAGACTAGGACGCGGAACAATGGCTTCAAACTACAAGAGAGGAGATTCCATCTGAACATTAGGAAGAACTTCCTGACTGTGAGAGCCGTTCAGCAGTGGAACTCTCTGCCCCGGAGTGTGGTGGAGGCTCCTTCTTTGGAAGCTTTTAAACAGAGGCTGGATGGCCATTTGTCAGGGGTGATTTGAATGCAATATTCCTGCTTCTTGGCAGGGGGTTGGACTGGATGGCCCATGAGGTCTCTTCCAACTCTTTGATTCTATGATTCTATGATTCTATGAGTGAATGCCTTGGCTTCATCGACTGCGTACGCCCAGCCCAACGGAGTCACACAGAGGCGAGTGAAGGGGGCAGGGGCAGCAGCGAGAGAAAGCAGCGGGCTAGACTTTCCCTCCCCGCAGAGGTTGGATTTCCTGGAGGAAAAGATGGCATCCATGGAGACCACCCTCGCGATGATGTCAAAGGTGATGGAGCGGCTGGCCCCCCTGTTAGAGGAACCACCACCCCGAGGGGAATCGATGTGGAGCGCGGAGGAGAGGAGTGACCGGGGACCCGGGGCACGTCCTAAGACGCAGACGAGTTGGAGGGCCGCTGCGGAGAGCGATGAGGAGGAGGAACGACCCCGGGGACTGGCGTCCCAGCAGACGTTCCTGGTGCCCCCGGCCGGAGCCGGGCGTGGCACAGGGCGTCAGGAATTGCCCCCGGAGCAGCGAGGGCTCCAGGGAGGGCCACCGCGAGCGGAGAACCGGGAGAGGCAACCCCTTCTATACCAACCCAGGAGGGAGGAGCTGAGAATCGAGTTCGGAGGAGAAGCCGGAAACCTCGCATACTTCCTGACTATGGTGAGGGGATATCTAGAAGATAACGCCCTTACCTTCGGGTCAGAGGCAAGCAGGGTGCGAGCAGTGGGTGCAGCACTGAGAGGGGGAGCAGCGGAGTGGTACGTCCAGCTCCACGCCAGGCACGACCCATGTTTGGGATCTGTAAGGCGGTTCCTGGCTGCAATGGAGGCGCGCTTCAGGGATCCGCTCGAGAGAGTCCGGGCGAGGGAAAAGCTGCAGACGATAACCCAAGGACATCGCTCCGTGTCCGAATACGTGGAGGAATTCCGGTTGAGGGCGGAGAAGGTCCCAGAGTGGTCCAACACCACCAAAGTCCAGATATTCAAAGAGGGCCTGCGGAAGGAAATCTTGACCTGGGCGCTGCATCGCGACGACCCGGAGGAGATAGGCGGATGGATTGAGCTGGCCGGCCGCGTCGAGACGACCTTGGCACAGGTCAAGAGGCATCAAGGAGCGGCACCGCAGCAGACGAGAGCGAAGGAGGAGAGTCGGAGGACGGAGAGAGGCACGGTCGGGAAAGCCCCAACCGGAGGGCCCAAGGAGCAGAGGGGCGGTTGTTATGTATGCGGTCGCCTAGGCCATCGGGCCGCCGAGTGCCGACAAAGGAAAGGGGGAGAGTCCCATTTCCCAAAGTTCAAACCGGCTGCAGGGAAGAGAGCGGAGGAGAACCCCCCTTCTAGGGCCCCAGTGGAAGATCTGGTGAGTCACAGCCCAGGAATGCTAGTATTCCCGATCAGGCTAGAAGGGGAGGGGAAGTGGGCCAGCTGCAAAGCTCTCATGGATTGCGGCTGCTCAAGAAACATTATGACCCCAGAGTTAGCAGACGAACTGAAATGTGAGAAAACCCCCTTGCAGAGCCCCATAGCATTCTCGCAGCTAGATGGGTCAGTGGCGGCTGGAGCCCCAGCGCGGTTTGAAGTGGGAGAGGTGAAATGTAAAGTGGGGAGCTGGGAAGGTAGCATAACCTTTGTAGTATCCCCTATGGCTACTTACAATGTAATACTAGGAATGCCATGGTTAAAGGAAGCCAACCCACAGATCAATTGGAGGGAAGGCAGCATGACATTCCAGAGCGAAGAAAGAGGAAGATGTTGCAAGGGGGAAGAAAACACGGTGGATAGGGTGCAGGAAATTCCCCCTGAGTACAGAGACTTTGAGGATGTGTTTGACGAAAAGGAAGCAGACCAGCTTCCCCCTCCTAGGAGGGTCGAAGTAAAGATTGAACTCAATGAGGATGCTAAGTTGCCTAGGAGTAAATTGTACCCTATGTCGGTCAAGGAGATGGAGGAACTGAGAAAGTATATTGAAAAAAACTTAGCCCGAGGGTTTATAAGGCCATCCGAGTCACCCTTGGGAGCCCCAGTGCTGTTTAGGCACAAAAAGGACGGTTCGCTGAGACTGTGCGTGGACTATAGGGGGCTGAATGCAGTGAGCACCACCAACAACTACCCCATGCCACTAACCAAGGACTTACTATCGAGGTTGTCAGAAGCAAGGGTGTTCACGAAAATTGACTTGATCGAGGCCTATCACAAGTTGCGCATAAGGCCTGAGGACAGGTGGAAAACGGCGTTTGCCTGTGCGCTCGGCCATTTTGAATATTTAATTTGTCCATTCGGGCTCAAAGGCTCTGGATCAGCATTTATGCAAATGATTAATGAGGTGTTACATCCATTATTGTATCGCGGGGTGTTTTGCTTTGTGGATGATGTAATTGTGTTTACCCGGGATAGACAATCCCACGTCAAATTGGTGAGAGAGGTACTCCAGAAATTGAGGGAGGCAAAACTGTTTGCAAAGCTATCAAAATGTGAGTTCAATAAGGAACAGATAGACTTCCTGGGGTACCGGATATCCAAGGGAGGGATAGCAATGGATCCGGCAAAGGTGGAGGATGTCAGGGGGTGGAGCCCTCCCCAAACGCGCAAACAGTTGCAGTCATTCCTCGGGTTTGCAAATTTCTACCGGGGGTTCATAGGGGATTTTGCGCAGATAACGTTGCCCTTAACTGAACTGCTCAAAACGAAGGGAAAGGGGGAAACGGTGAAAGTGCGGTCCCCGGGAGCGAAGCTGAACTGGTCAGCAGAGTGCCAAAAGGCTTTTGAAGAATTGAAACGCAGGTTCACTGAGGAACCAGTGTTAATCCACCCCGATTTGACTAAACCCTTCATAATCCATTGTGATGCATCAGATTGGGCTTACGGGGCGGCTCTGATGCAAAGGGATCCAGAAGGGAGGTTGAAACCCTGTGGGTTCATCTCAAAAAAGTTCAGCGAAACCGAACGGAACTGGCCGGTGTGGGAGAAGGAGGCTCTGTCAGTGGTGAGGGCTCTAGAAACGTGGAGGCACCTATTAGAGGGAAGCGGCATCCCCTTTGAAGTGTGGACCGACCATAAAAACTTGCAATACCTCACATCACCCAGGCAATTGTCAGCAAAACAAATAAGATGGGCTCAGTATTTTAGTAGATTTGATTTCAAGCTGCATTTCCAAAAGGGGAAACAAAATGTGGTGGCAGACACGTTGTCGAGAATGCCGGAGGATGAAGGGAGGGGGCAAAGCCCGAAGGGGAGCGTATTCTCAGAACAGCAGTGGGGCATGGCAGTGCAAACACGAGCGCAAACGGAACGCAGCCAGAAGTTGGTGGGGGTTGAGAGCAAAGACGGAGGATGGGAGGAGGAGATAAGGCAGGCATGTAGGGAGGATGAGTGGCTGGAAAGAAATAAGGAAAAGGTGGAATGGAAGGACGGATTGGGATTTGTACATAGGAAGTTATACATCCCAGACAACCTGAGGGAAAGAATGATGATCAGATGCCACGGCAATAAGGGAGCGGGGCACTGGGGAGTAACAAAAACCCTAAAAATGTTAGCACGTCAGTGTTGGTGGCCAGGTATGAGGAATGACACCAAAATGTATGTATCCCGGTGCAATGCGTGTGCACAGAGCAAAGCAACCCCACAAAAACCAACGGGGTTATTGCAAAAGGTCGCAGAACCCTCACAACCGTGGAGGGTAATTGCTATGGACTTTGTGGGCGAACTCCCAGTTAGCCGAGGTCAACGTTACATATGGACAGTAATGGATCTGTTCTCAAAGCAAGCGCATTTCATAGCACTGCCTAAATTACCATCTGCAGAGAAGTTGGCCGAGCTGTTTATCAAACACATCTATAGGTTGCATGGTTGTCCGGATCAAGTGATTAGTGACCGAGGGGTGCAATTTACGGCCCGGTTCTGGGAAGAATTCATGCAGTTAATGGGGGTGGAAAGGACCCTGAGTTCAGCATTCCATCCCATGACCAATGGGGGAGTTGAACGCACGCAACAGACCTTGGGGCTGTTCCTAAGGACATACATAAACCAATGCCAAACCGATTGGGCTGATTTACTCCCGTTTGCAGAAATTGCGTATAATGGAGCATGTCATGCATCCACAGGGAAATCCCCCTTTGAAGTAGTGTACGGCATGGAAGTAACCCCTTTACCCAAACTGCCGAGTTGGGGGGAAGAACTGGGGAGAAGGGAAGGATGGCCGGACAAAATGAAAGCGAACTGGGAGGAGGTGGCGAAATCACTACGAGAGGCCCAACGTAAATATAAACTGTTTGCAGATCGGAAAAGGAGGGAAGGTGATAGGTTGGAGGAGGGGGATTTAGTGTGGCTGAGCACAAAGAACCTCAAGCTAAATGCCCCCTCACGGAAATTGTCTCCCAAATTTATTGGTCCCTTCAGAATTTCTAGCAAAATAAATGAAGTAACCTATACTTTGAAGCTCCCTAAGACATTGGGGAAGGTACATCCGACATTCCATTGTAGTTTGCTAAAGAAATACCAAGGCCCACTAGACAAAGAGGGGACATAATGGTGACGTATGTTTCCCTTCCAGGAAGAAGAAGAGGTGGAGGGGGACGTTATGTCAGGACTCGGTTTCCTGGCCTTGGATGTTGGCGCAAAAAACCGGATTCCTGACATGGAGAACTGATAAGGAATTGCAGCTGGTGGCCTTGGGAGGGACCGTTGGTGGTTTGGCGGGGAATATTGCGCGGGACCATTGTCAGGCGGGAAGAGGGGATTCGAATGTGGGGGAGGGTATATAAGGGTTGACTTGCGTCTGTGTGCCAATCCTGGCTTTCATTGTGTATATGCATCCAGTAGTAAAAGTTTCCTGATTGATTACGGATTGGCGTCCTGTGTCCTTTCTGGGAGCGGCTGCTGTGAGCTTACAGTCACGGGGGTACTGCGTGCCCCATCATCCATGGCAACTTTGGTCCAGATACAACGTTGGTTGGGTTCACAGTGCTCTTTGGATGTTGGTGAACTACGACTCCTATAAATCAAGATCAATTCCCCCAAACATGGTCATGGGGGTACTATGTGCCCCATCATCCATGGCAACTTTGGTCCAGATACAACGTTGGTTGGGTTCACAGTGCTCTTTGGATGTTGGTGAACTACAACTCCTATAAATCAAGATCAATTCCTCCAAACATGGTCACGTGGGTACTGCGTGCCCCATCATCCATGGCAACTTTGGTCCAGATACAACGTTGGTTGGGTTCACAGTGCTCTCCGGATGTAGGTGAACTACGACTCCTATAAATCAAGATCAATTCCCCCAAACATGGTCATGGGGGTACTGCGTGCCCCATCATCCATGGCAACTTTGGTCCAGATACAAAAAGGACCTTGCTTAATGGTCTGTTTCTTTTATTCCTGAGGAAGGCTAGGCCAAGGTTGTTTGGCTAGATTCCAGAAAGTGGGAATTTGGTTTGGAATTATTATCAGAGATTAGTTTCCTGAGATAATCTCCTGTTTGTTAACTCTAGATTTGAACCCAGTACCCATCTAAGAATTGTACATCAAACATAACCAAAAGCTTTTGCGCCATTAACTTACAGAAACCATTACGCATTTGTACCAGAAGAGTTTAAGCCTGTTAAATAAACGTTTTATTATATGAGGGGTATTTTTTAAGTAAGGTCCATTTTGTTGTAGACACTAGTAGTTCGCACGCATACCGCAATGAGTGTGTGCATCGTGTACCGGCATGCCTCGGGAACAACTGTGCTCAGTTTCCGCTCTGTAGCTCACCTGTACGGTTCTGTTCTGTGCTTTAAAAATGTTTAAGACTATCAACTCACCCTCCGCATGTGAAGTTTGCTCAGTGATACGGTTTTTGTCAGCAAGGAACCTGCCTGCTGTAGAAATTCATCAACAGATTTGTGAACTGTACGGTGATACTGTTATGAGTGAAAGCAAAGTGCGTAAGTGGGTACGACAATTCAAAGATGGCCGTGACAATGTCCATGATGAGGACCGCTCCGGTCGCTCTTCTTTGATTACAGTGAACTCTTGGTTATCGGAGCAGGCGGCAAGTTTTTATGAAGAGGGTATTTTAAAATTGGTTCAGAGGTATGATAAGTGTTTGAACAAACTTGGCAACTATGTCGAAAAATAGAGTGAAGTATGTACTTTCTGAAAATAAATTTACTTTTTTGAAATAAACTTTCGTTGTGTACTTATGTTCAAACAGACCTTACTTTAAAAATACCTCTCGTAGTTAACACATTTCAACAGTCTGTGTGTTAATGTCATTGGTATTTAAACCCTCTGAGGAAATAAACACTATAGTAACACAGAAAGGGGTTACTAAGTATCCTCTCCACACATATAACTCAGTCTGAATACTAAATAATAAGGTGGCAGCATACCCAATTGAAGAGGCCTTTTAAAACCCTCACAGTCCAGACGTCATTCAAATATATATTTCCCTGTTTTATCCTCCTGTGATATTCCTTATAAAGGTTGGTAGCTTGTGGGATTCACTATTTCAGAATTCCCTGTTCCTTCTCCCTGCTAAAAGAAGTTCCTTGGTGTGAGGGCTTCATTATAATTGATGGCACAGCAGTGTGATCCTGATTGTGAGATATTAATTATAATTGGTGAAGCAGCGTTGGGATTATTTTTATATCTTTTTCCCTGTCTAATAAATTCAAATTATTTAAAATATTTTCTACTATTCGACCTTCCTGCTATTCATTATACAGGGCATGTCTGATGTTTCTTCTAGTGCTGCAGGATACAGAAATTCTTTGAGAGAACATATTCATCAAATCTTCAAAGGCGGAAAGCTGACTGCGCCTCTGTATTTTGAACTCAGTTTGCAGCAATTAAGCCAAAGAGAGGAAAGTGGGAGGAAGTGAGAGAAACCGGGACATTTTTAAAGCAGCTGAGGGAGTGGGATGGCAGAGGATTAGTGTCCCTGCCAAATCTTCCCACAGAAATATAGACGTGGGTGCATACCTGGGAAAATGAAGATGAAGAAAGCACTGATGCCTCCGATGACACTGATCACTTTGCTGATGTCTGGGACACAGAGCGCAATGATGAGGGTGACCACGACCCAAGCAGTGGTGAGCAGGACCCGCGTCCATTTCTCATTCGGCTCCCTAGTCAGCGCATCGCTGTGCTTGGAGCTCAGGCAGATGTCCTGCAGGACGGACCTTGAAATGCAATCGCAAAAGGGGAGAATGCAAAAAGTCATGGGATGCGTTGGGTAAAGGAAGAGGAGAAAAGGAGAAATCTGGTACGCCCGAGCAAACACTTTCCTTTTCTTAACGTAAAATGTGATACCAGGGGCTTTTAAACAGAGGCTGGATGGCCATCTGTCAGGGGTGATTTGAATGCAATATTCCTGCTTCTTGGCAGGGGGTTGGACTGGATGGCCCATGAGGTCTCTTCCAACTCTTTGATTCTATGATTCTATGAGACACTCGCTGGAACGCCTCAGCAAGCGAGAGTCCAAAAGTGGCAGGTTCAAACCCAGAGCCTCAATCAATGGCTGATACCCAATGAGAGACTCCTCCCTGGGCACACAAAAAACTGGGCGACATGGAAGGCGCTGAACAGACTGCGCTCTGGCACCACGAGATGCAGAGTCAACCTTCAGAAATGGGGCCACAAAGTGGAATCCACAACATGCGAGTGTGGAGAAGCGCAAACCACTGACCACCTGCTGCAATGCACCCTGAGCTCTGCCACATGCAGCATGGAGGACCTTCTTGCGGCAACACCAGAGGCACTCCAAGTGGCCAGATACTGGTCAAAGGACATTTAATCAACTACCAAGCTTGCAAACTCTGTGTCTTTTGTATGTTTGTTTGTTTGTAATACAACTGTTTGGTTGCCTTATTATTATTATTATTATTATTATTATTATTATTATTATTATTAGATGCACTCAAGGTTTTCTGCACCAAGGTAGCACTTCTCAATGTTACCTTCCCAAGAGGAGGACAATGGGGTAGATGGTGATGATGGAGATGCCAAACAACAGCCGGGCGATGATGACCACCACATCGTTTCCTGGGTACGACATGAGGATGTCGGCAGCCACATCGGCACCAAAGGTCAAATAGCCATACAGTCCTGTGGAGGGGAGAGAAAATCGTACCTGTCAGAAATTTGGCAATACAGGCAATCCCCAAGTTGTCGTAGGCTTTCATGGCTGGAATCACTGGGTTGTTGTAGGCTTTTTGGGCTATATGGCCATGTTCTAGAAGCATTCTCTCCTGACGTTTCGCCTGCATCTATGGCAAGCATCCTCAGAGGTTGCGAGGTCTGAAGATGCTCACAACCTCTGAGAATGCTTGCCATAGATGCAGGCGAAACGTCAGGAGAGAATGCTTCTAGAACAACGACCCTGATACTGATGTTTTCACTCCAAGGGAATCTGCTTTGTGTCTGCTGCTAAGGACTTAGTTCATTGCTCACTGTTTCTTTTGGGTCCTTGTAAGAGACTTTAATTTGTGTCTGGATTAAGACTTCCTTGTTTTCTTTTGCAGTTTTTAATTGCATTTGCTTATCCTTTGTGTTTGGTGAAGTAAAACATCTTTCTTTTACTTTCAACATTGTCTAAAGCAGTGCTTCTCAACCTTCCTAACCCCTTAATACAGTTCCTCATGTTGTGGTCACCCCAACCATAAAGTTATTTTTGTTACTACTTCATAACTATAGTTTTGCTACTGTTATGAGTCGTAATGTAAATATCTGATATATGTTTTCATTCACTGGACCAAATTTTGCACAAATACCCGATACGCCCAAATTTTAATCCTAATTTTAAGCCCTGAATTCCCCATGCAGGAGATGCTAGGGCATCTCCCAATTAGCTCAGCGTTTTTAGTAGCTATCCTAGCTGAACGCCGTCTGTGCTCTGTCTCTTTTGTCAATTGGGAGTTGTAGTTGCTGGGATTTATAGTTGACCTACAATCAAAGAGCATTCTGAACTCCACCAGTTGAACCAAACTTGGCACACAGAACTCCCATGACCAACAGAAAATACTGGAAGAGTTTGGTAGGCAATGACCTTGAGTTTTGGAGTTGTAGTTCACCTACATCCAGAGAGCACTGTGAACTCAAACAATGATGGGTCTGGACCAAACTCTACATGAATACTCAATATGCCCAAATGTGAACACTGGTGGAGTTTTGGGAAAATAGAATCTTGACATTTGGGAGTTGTAGTTGCTGGGATTTGTAGTTCACCTACAATCACAGAGCATTCTGAACCCCACCAACGATAGAATTGGGCCAAACCTCCCACACAGAACCTCCATGACCACCAGAGTGGGCCACAGCAACGCATGGCAGGGACAGCTAGTAATATAATAATTGGAACTCTCTGCCCAAAATGTGGTGGAGTCTCCTTAGAATAATAGAATCCTAGAGTTGGAAGAGAACTCATGGGCCATCCAGTCCAACCCCATTCTGCCATGAAGCAGGAAAATCACATTCAAAGCACCCCCAACAGATGGCCATCCAGCCTCTGCTTAAAAGCCTCCAAAGAAGGAGCTTCCACCACACTCCAGGGCAGAGAGTTCCACTGCTGAACAGCTCTCACAGGAAGTTCTTCATGTTCAGATGGAATCTCCTTTCCTATAGTTTGAAGCCGTTGTTCCATTGTGTTCTAGTCTCCAGGGCAGCAGAAAACAAGCTTGCTCCCGCCTCCCTATGACTTCCCCTCACATATTTATACATGGCACTCATCATGTCTCCCCTCAGCCTTCTCTTCTTCATGCTAAACATGCTCAGCTCTTTAAGCCTCTCCTCACAGGGCTTGTTCTCCAGACCCTTGATTATTTTAGTCGCCCTCTTCTGGGCACATTCCAGCTTGTCACCATCTCTCTTGGTGGAGTTTGAGGGAAATAGACCTTGGCATTTGGGAATTGTAGTTTTCTGATGGTCTTTGACAACCCCTCTGGCACCCCCTCGTGACCCTCCCAGGAGTCCCGACCCCAGTTGAGAAATGCTGGTCTAAAGGCTGTTTTTGGAGGGCAACTCAGGACAATAATGCCAAATTCTTAACTTAGTTTGTGCTTTCTTTCTATACATTATAACTGTATTCTCAATTCACTTCTGACACGATAAAAAATACCCATCCCTGGTGATGGCGAAAGCTGGAAAAAACTTACCTGTCAAAGAATAAATAAGAAAGCAGAAGAGCATAGACATCACTGATACCACTACCCAATGGGAGAGCTTCTTGTTGCTCATGCTGCTGTAGATGGCAATGCAGGCTTCATGGCACTGAAACATTAGAAGGTTTGGTGTTCACTGCCAACAGAACCTCTGAAGGTGTCAGTCACAGATACAGCTGAAATGTTAGGAGAGAGTGCTGCTGGAACATAGCCATACAGCCTGAAAACTCACAGCAACCCAGATACCTTTTTTTTAAAAGTATTTGGAAAAACTTTTTAAATTCCCTAAAAATTATGTGGACGAGCAAAACGTTCTGAAACTTGGGATACTTACAGTTGTAAATGCATTCTACAAGTGTTGCAAATTCCATCCTGACAGCCATTTTTTAATTTTTTCAATACTCTGAGGATTTTTGTTTTGGGTCAGGAAACCTCAAAATTTTCAGGGGGTCCCCTGGGTAATGTCCTTGTAGATGGCCAATTCTCTCACACCAGAAGCAACTTGTTCTGAGGCTGAGAGAGTGTGACTCGCCCAAGGTACTTAAAGTGGAAAAAAATCCTAAAAATCAGTGGATGAGCAGATCTTTCTGAAACTTTTCAGGAATTATGGCCTAGTCATATTCTAGCACTGTGGAGAAATTCAACCTCTCGCAGGGGAGGGGGGAGAATAAGACTCTTTACTTGTAATTTTTTTTAAAAAAATCTAAAAAATCAGTGGATGAGCAAAATATTCTGAAACTTGGGAAGCTTACAGATGTAAATGTATCCCATGAGTGTCCCAAGTTTCATCCTGATAGCCATAAAAATGTCAGAGAAATTAGCCTCTAAATTTCACCCACTGCCACCAATGAAACAAAACTAACAAAAGATAACAAAATTTCAGAAATCATCTGAAATTAAACGCACACCCATCAAACTTTTATGAAAAATTTTAGAAATGCAGCAGGGGCATTAAAATGTTGAAATTAAATTCCAAACATCAGATGTCCCCTTAATAACTCTACTCACCATTTGCTCACCGGAGAGAAAACTTTGGAACTGTTTTGTTCCAAGATGCAAGAATTACATAACCAAAGATTTACAGGGATAATTATGCCAAATCAACAGAAAGAAGCCACCAGATGCCTCTACTCATTGATACAACTTTGGCGTGTGCAAACAATTAAAAATGGTTCAAAATTACTTGCAAAACATGGTTTTTAGTAGGGCTGGGCGGTTTCGTTCGTTAATTTCGTAATTCGTTATTAATTCGTTATTTTTTTGATAACGAAGCGATATTGAACCATTCAGGAGCAACTAAAAATCGAAACGAATTTTTCAATTCGTTTCATAATTGTTTCGTAATTGTTTCGAAATCGTTTTGAAATTGTTTTGAAATTGTTTTGAAATCGTTTCATTATTATTTCCGCATGTCTGGTGCAAGTTTTATAGTTGTTGTTTGTTTTATCAGTGAAAAAAATATATAATTATCACACCAACAGTCAACAACAGAGGGAGAGGGAAGCTTCAGAAGTTCCCCCTGTCCCATTTGGAGGTTTTTTTAGCATATTGCGCCGTCGCGTCCGCCATTAACGAATTGATTCGTAATTGTTTCGTAATTGTTTCGTAATTGTTTCGTAATTTCCGAAATGTCGTAAATTTTGAACTTTTTTAAAGGAAAAATTCAGAATTCTTTTAAAAATCGAAACGCAACCCCCCCCCCCAAAAAACGAGTTTAGAAACAAATTTTTCCGTGGTTGCCCAGCCCTAGTTTTTAGTTGTAGTTTTATATGGTTTTTAGCTGTAGTTTTACATGGTTTTTAGCCTTCTCTGCTTAAGTTTCTAAAGTTCTTTTAAACTATCATTAGTGAAAATTTCATTACTATAATGAGACTAACAAAATTTTGTTACTATTTTGTTGCAGTAATTGCACATGCAATCATTACTACCATTGGAGAAACTTCAGGGGTTCCTATTTCCCTCATTTTTAAAGCTATTGGTAGAGTGGTAGAACACATTTACCACTCTTAGGCCACCAAATTTTTGAACATTTCACTTACTCCCATATTTTTGGGGAATTTTGATTTGGGTCAAAACATATACATATAAACACAACAGGAGGAAGAAATTATATCTATTACCTGAAATCCAAAGCAGATGGTTGGTATAACGCTGAACATGGAGGTCCAAGAATAGACCCTGGAATGGAAACATGGTGTGTGAGAGAGAAGCACTTGTCCAACTCATCATAAATAGACAAACAAACAGAGCATGTGTTTATCGACTATATAAAGCAAACAGCACCATATGAGATGAAACATGCTGGTAAGGATTTGCTTCCACAAATCCGATAACTGGAATGAGCAAGCCAACTCAAACACTGTGCTACAATGTCATGTCACACTTCCACGAGTTTGTTTTGACAATGCGTTTTAATTGGCAGCTACAAAAACAATCATGGGTTACATCTATACCGTTGAGCAGTGTGTCTTAACCTTTCTAATGCCACGACCCCTTAATGCACTTCCTCGTGTCGTGGGGACCCCCAATCATAATATTATTTTCATTGCTATTTCATCACTGTAATTTTGCTACTGTTATGAATCGTAATGTAAATATCTGATATGCAGGATGTATTTTCATTCATGGAATGAAATAGTTTTACATTGTTTTTAGCTGTAGTTTTACATGGTTTTGACTGTAGCTTTACGTGGTTTTTAGCTATAGTTTTACATGGTTTTAGCTGTCATTTTACATGGTTTTAGCTGTCATTTTACATGATTTTTAGCTGTAGCTTTACATGGTTTTTAGCTGTAGTTTTACATTGTTTTTAGCTGTCATTTTACATGGTTTCTAGCTGTAGCTTTACATGGTTTTTAGCTGTAATTTTACATGGTTTTTGGCTGTCATTTTACATGGTTTCTAGCTGTAGTTTTACATGGTTTTTAGCTATATTTTTCCGTTGTTTTGCTGTAGTTTTACATTGTTTTTAGCTGTCATTTTACATGGTTTCTAGCTGTAGTTTTACATTGTTTAGCTGTAGTTTCACATGGTTTTTAGCTGTAGTTTTACATGGTTTTAGCTATAGTTTTACATGGTTTTTAGCTGTAGTTTTACATGGTTTTAGCTGTAGCTTTACATGGTTTTAGCTATAGTTTTACATGGTTTTTAGCTGTAGTTTTACATGGTTTTTAGCTATAGTTTTACATGGTTTTAGCTAGAGTTTTCATGGTATTTAGCTGTAGCTTTACATGTTTTTTAGCTGAAGTTTTACATGGGTTTTAGCTATAGTTTTACATGGTTTTTAGTTATAGTTTTACATGGTTTTTAGCTATAGCTTTACATTGTTTTTCGCTGTAGTTTTACATGGTTTTTAGCTGTAATTTTACATGGTTTTAGCTGTAGTTTTACATGGTTTTTAGGTGTAGTTTTACATGATTTTTAGCTGTAGTTTTACATGGTTTTAACTGTAGCTTTACATGGTTTTTAGCTATAGTTTTACATGGTTTTAGCTATAGTTTTACATGGTTTTTAGCTGTAGTTTTACATGGTTTTTAGCTATAGTTTTACAAGGTTTTAGCTAGAGTTTTCATGGTATTTAGCTGTAGCTTTACATGTTTTTTAGCTGAAGTTTTACATGGGTTTTAGCTATAGTTTTACATGGTTTTTAGTTATAGTTTTACATGGTTTTTAGCTATAGCTTTACATTGTTTTTCGCTGTAGTTTTACATGGTTTTTAGCTGTAATTTTACATGGTTTTAGCTGTAGTTTTACATGGTTTTTAGGTGTAGTTTTACATGATTTTTAGCTGTAGTTTTACATGGTTTTAACTGTAGCTTTACATGGTTTTTAGCTATAGTTTTACATGGTTTTAGCTATAGTTTTACATGGTTTTTAGCTATAGTTTTACATGGTTTTAGCTAGAGTTTTCATGGTATTTAGCTGTAGCTTTACATGTTTTTTAGCTGAAGTTTTACATGGGTTTTAGCTATAGTTTTACATGGTTTTTAGTTATAGTTTTACATGGTTTTTAGCTATAGTTTTACATGGTTTTTAGCTATAGCTTTACATTGTTTTTCGCTGTAGTTTTACATGGTTTTTAGCTGTAATTTTACATGGTTTTAGCTGTAGTTTTACATGGTTTTTAGGTGTAGTTTTACATGATTTTTAGCTGTAGTTTTACATGGTTTTTAGGTGTAGTTTTTCATGGTTTTTAGGTGTAATTTTACATGGTTTTAGCTGTAGTTTTACATAGTTTTTAGCTGTAGTTTTACATGGTTTTTAGCCATCTTCTCTGCCAAAGATGCGGGTGCCTCACCAAGCTACAACTCCGGATTTCCATAGCCTTGAGCCGGAGAAATTCAAATGGTGTCAAACTGCATTAATTCCACAGTATAGACACACCCCTGGATGCCAGCTCAGATATAGCATTTTCAGTTTAACAGAATGCGGAGTTATGCATTATAAAAGCATCCAAAAGGAGCCGAACTGAACAACTGTGCTTAGTGGTCAGGTAAAAAACAATGGCACTGCAATAGATTTTACATGAGAGCGATGTAAAGGGGTTTCGGAGCTGCCAGAGAGGGAAGATCCGCTCCAGACAACACTGACCCAGGAGAGAGGTGGTGTTCGTGCAGGACGACGTGATCCGTTCGGAGGTAGTATTTCACGACAATAACAAGCATCAGGTAACACGCTGCCAAGGTGCCCAGAATACTGAAATACATATGAGGAAAGATGACAGATTATGCAAAAAGGAAGGTCAAACTCAATGCCCAGCATTTGAAATGGCATCTTCCTGCATTTCAGGGCCAAAATTGTTAAATTCACCTTAGCTCCACAACAAACAAATACACAGAAATTTCAAGAAGAATGGGAACCCTTTATTGAATTTCTAAAGAACCAAAGGAACATGGCCATAGCAGGATTTGTTGACTAATATAATATTAATAGATATATTTTGCACTATTTATATACTCCATATTCAAGAGACTTTAGATAATTGAGCTATCTGTACTCTTTAATTAGAATACAAATGGTTGCAAGCCTTGTTATTTAGATATTTTATATTATCTATATAATAATTATATATATCTATATAAATAAAAATGTAATGTTCGTTTGTGGGATTAAAAGAACTCAAAAACCACTGGGGGAATTGACAGCAAATTTGGACACGATACACTTAACAATCCAATGTATGTCCTTCACTCAAAAAAAAACAGATTTTGTCATTTGGGAGTTGTAGTTGCTGGGATTTATAGTTCACCTACAATCAAACCTACACCTACATTCTGAACCCCACCAAACCTACACCTACATTCTGAACCCCACCAATGATGGAATGGAACCAAACTTGGCACACAGTTCTCCCATGACCAACAGAAAATACTGGAAGGGTTTGGTAGGCATTGACCTTGAGTTTTGGAGTTGTAGTTCGCCTACCTCCAGAGAGCACTGTGGACTCAAATAATGATGGATCTGGATCAAACTCTACACGAAGACACAATATGCCCAAATGTCAACACTGGTGGAGTTTTGGGGGAAATAGAATCTTGACATTTGGGAGTTGTAGTTTCTGGGATTTATAGTTCACCTACAATCAAAGAGCATTCTGAACTCCACCAACGATAGAATTGGGCCAAACCTCCCACACAGAACCCCCATGTGGGCCACAGCAACGCGTGGCAGGAGATGTCTAGTATTTATATAAATAAAAATGTAATATTAATTTGTGGGATTAACGTAACTCAAAAATCACTGGACGAATTGACACCAAATTTGGACACATTACAAGTATCAGGCCAACGAATGACCATCACTCATAAAAACACCAAAAAACACAGTGGAAGGGACTTAAAAAGCCAAAAAAATAAGAAAATGCATTACAACGCATACGCAAAACCACACACACACACATGCAAACACACGTACACACCAACATTCAGTAAACACAGGACATAGAAATAAGCAAATATCCGTGCTCTTACCTTGTGTACTTCTGGAACCCAATTTCTTTAGGGATGGAAAGAGGGAAGATCACCAGGATGCAAAGGACGGACAAAGTGAAACGATGGTCGATGAACCAATGTTGGTGAGGAAAACCTCCATTCACAGTTTCATTTGGGTAGAAAGTATCACATACTAGAAAGACAAGGACCAGAAAGAAGATATCAATTTGTGCAATCAGCCTAAACTGATTTTGCGACTATTATATGAGGAACACAAAAATACCAATTTTGCCGCCTCCAAGATTGGGGGAGCAACTATTATGCAATGGCAACTATTATATGAAGAACACAAAAATACAAATTTTGCCGCCTCCAAGATTGGGGGAGCGACTATTATGCAATGGCAACTACTATATAAGAAACACAAAAATACCAATTTTGCCACCTCCAAGATTGGCAGGGCAACTATCACGTAGTAGCAACTATTATATGAGGAACACAAAAATATCAATTTTGCCACCTCCAAGATTGGGGGAGCGACTATTACGCAGTGGCAACTATTATATGAGGAACACAAAAATACCAATTTTGCCACCTCCAAAATTAGGGGAGCAACTATTACAGAGTGGCAACTATTATATGAGGAACAAAAAAATACCAATTTTGCCACCTTCAAGATTGGGGGAGCGACTATTACACAGTGGCAACTATTATATGAGGAATACAAAAATACCAATTTTGCCAGCTCCAAGATTGGGGGAGCGACTATTACACGGTGGCAACTATTATATGAGGAATACAAAAATACAAATTTTGCCACCTCCAAGATTGGGGGAGCGACTATTACACAGTGGCAACTATTATATGAGGAACACAAAAATACCAATTTTGCCAGCTCCAAGATTGGGGGAGCGACTATTACGCAGTGGCAACTATTATATGAGGAACACAAAAATACCAATTTTGCCACCTCCAAGATTGGGAGAGTGACTGTTACGCAGTGGCAACTATTATATGAGGAACACAAAAATACCAACTTTGCCACCTCCAAGATTGGGGGAGCAACTATTATGCAGTGGCAACTATTATATGAGGAACTAAAAAATACCAATTTTGCCAGCTCCAAGATTGGGGGAGCGACTATTACGCAGTAGCAACTATTACATGAGGAACACACAAATACCAATTTTGCCAATTCCAAGATTGGGGGAGCAACTATTATATGTGGAACACAAAAATACCAACTTTGCCACCTCCAAGATTGGGAGAGTGACTATTAGGCAGTGGCAACTATTATATGAGGAACACAAAAATACCAACTTTGCCACCTCCAAGATTGGGAGAGTGACTATTAGGCAGTGGCAACTATTATATGAGGAACACAAAAATACCAACTTTGCCACCTCCAAGATTGGGGGAGCGACTATTATGCAGTGGCAACCATTATATAAGGAACACAAAAATACCAGTTTTGCCACCTCCAAGATTGGGGGAGCAACTATTATGCAGTGGCAACTATTATATGAGGAACTAAGAAATACCAATTTTGCCACCTCCAAGATTGGGAGAGTGACTATTAGACAGTGGCAACTATTATATGAGGAACACAAAAATACCAATTTTGCCAATTCCAAGATTGGCGTGGCGACTATTATGTGATGAAGTATGGTATATATGTAACATCAACAAATTTTATGTTTAAACTTGGGTCCCATCAAAAAGATGTACATATACGCAAACAGAGTTATTCCAAAATCTAAAAACAAATCCCAAATGCCAAGCATTTTGGAGAAAGGATACTCAAACTACGTTATTTTAAAAAAAGATGTGTTAGAATATAACGATAACGTTAATAGCGCTTTGTAGGACACCAAGTGCTAATGCTTTCAGTGGACTCACATTTTTCTAACTGGTCCCCCACGACACGGAGAAAAGCCACCGAGATCATGAAGAGGTTCAGGATGAAGCAGACTTCGCAAAGCTTCCCCACGGCTGCCCCACAGATCTCTCTCACGACCCCTTGGTACGTTGTTTGGGTGCTGATGGAAGCTGCATAACCCAGGATGACTAAGCCACTGATGAGGAATACTAAGGAACCCTGGAAAAATAGATAGATAGATAGATAGATAGATAGATAGATAGATAGGGTGAAGGGTAAGAGGAGGAAGGAAGAAATTAAGGGAAGGAGAGAAGGGAGGGGGAAAAGAAAGACAGAGAAAGAAGGAAGGAAGGAAGGAAGGAAGGAAGGAGGATGAAAGAGGAGGAAGGAAGGAAGTGAGGGAAGGATAGCAGAGGAGAAAGGAGGGAAGAAAGGAATGGGCAAGAAAAAAAGGAGAATGGAGGGGGAGAAAGGGAGGGAAGAGAGATTAGATAGATAGATAGATAGATAGATAGATAGATAGATAGATAAGGTGAAGGGAAAGAGGAGAAAGGAAGAAATTAAGGGAAGGAGAGAAGGGAGGGGGAAAGAAAGAGAGAGAAAGGAAGGAAGGAAGGAAAGAAAGAGGAGGAAGGAAGGAAGTGAGGGAAGGATAGCAGAGGAGAAGGGAGGGAAGGAAGGAATGGGCAAGAAAAAAAGGAGAAGGGGGGAGAAAGGGAGGGGGTAGAGAGAGAAAGAAAAAGATAGATAGATAGATAGATAGATAGATAGATAGATAGATAGAGGGAAAGAGGAGGATGAGAGGAGGAAGAGAGGAAATGAAGGAAGGATTGGAGGAGAGAAGGAAGGACGGATAAGAAAAAAAGAAAGGAAGGAAGGAAGGAAAGAGGAGGAAGGAAAGTGGAGAGGAGAAGGGAGGGAGGGAGGAAAAAGGAGGAAGAAAATGTAAGGAAAGGAGTGCAGGAGAGGAGGGAGGGGAAAGAGAGAAAGGGAGAGAAGGAGAAAGGAAAGAGGAGGAAGGAATTGAGAGAAGGAGAGAAGGGAGGGAAGAAGGGGAAAGAAAAAGTAAAGAAACAGCAACAAAGGAAAGAAAGGAGGAAGGAAAGAGGAGGAAGGAAGGAAGTGAAAGAAAAAGAGCAGGGGAGAAGGAAGGGAGGGAAGGGGCAAGAAACAAGGAAAGAAAAATGGAGAGATGGGGAAAGGGAGGGAGGGAAGAGAAAGAAAGAAAGAAAGAAAGAAAGAAAGAAAGAAAGAAAGAAAGAGGGAAGGAAGGAAGGAAGGAAGGAAGGAAGGAAGGAAGGAAGGGAAGGATGGAAGGGAAGGAGGAAGGAAAGAGAGAAGAGGGAGGGAGGAAGAGAAGGATAGAAAGGAGGAAGGACAAACGGGTAGAAGGGAATGGAGGGAGGAACAAAGAGGGAGAGAGGGAAGGGAGGATGAAAAGGTGGAAGTGAAGGAAGGAGGAAGGGAGAAAGAGGGAAAGGAAGGGAGGGAAGGAGTGAGGAAAGAGAGAAGGAAGGAAGGATGAAAGTGAGGAAAGAAAGGATGGAAAGCGAGAGGTAAGGAAGGGAAGGAGGGAGGGAGGTTAGGAGGAAGGAAAGAGAGCAGAAGGAAAGACAAAGGGGAGGGAAGGAAGGAAGGAAGGAAGTAAAGTAGGACGAAAGGGTGGAAGGGAAGAGAGAAGGGAGGGAAGGTAGGAAGGGAGGATGGAATGGGGGGAAGGAAAGAGAGAAGTGAGGGAGGGAAGTAGAGAAGGAAGGAGAGAAGGGTAGAAGGGAATGGAGGGAAGAACAAAGAGGGAGAGAGGGAAGGAAGGATGAAAAGGTGGAAGTGAAGGAAGAAGGGTGGGAGAAAGTGGGAAAGGAAGGGAGGAAGGAAGGATGAAAGTGAGGAAGAGAAGGATGGAAAGGGAAAGGGGAAAGGGAGGGAGGGAAGAGAAAGAAAGAAAGAATGAAAGAAAGAAAGAAAGAAAGAAAGAAAGAGGGAGGGAGGGAGGGAAGGAAGGAAGGAAGGAAGGAAGGAAGGAAGGAAGGAAGGAAGGAAGGAAGGAAGGAAGAGAATGGAGAGGGGGAAAGGAGGGGGGAAGAGAAAGACAGATAGATAGACAGAAAGAAAATGAATCTGTTTTAGGGTGGTGACCATAAGCAAATTTTGTAGGATTGGGTTTCAAGTAAGGAGACATGCTTTTTTTCAAGATCAACACGTTGGGACAAGAAGAGCAGTGCAAACATTTTGGGATTCCCAAATGAGACCCTAAACCGCCATTAAATCAACCTGAAGTATTTCTGGGGAAGTGGAGATCAAGGTCTTACTTACCAACTCCACAAGAATGGCCGGCGTGATCCCTCCGGCCTTATTGAACGCCCAGGGGAAATTCAGGAGCCCGGCTCCGAGGGCGGATTTCAGCATGATGAAGACGGCCGCGGCCGAAGAGAGATGGGGGCTTCCCAGCTCCAAGGGGGGTCTGGATAGCAAGCTGATGCTCTCCCTAGCCAACTCCTCCATATCTGGAAAGAGAAACAGTGTTGACTTGTAAGGTGGAGCAGATCTAAGTTGACTTCAAAGAATGTGTGGCAATGTCTTCTGACCCTTGTTAAGGCCATGCTAGTGGCACAGTAGGTTAAACCGCTGAGCTGCTGAACTTGCTGACCAAAAGTCAACAGTTCAAATCTGGAGAGCAGAGTGAGCTCCCACTGTTAGCCCCAGCTTCTGCCAACCTAGCAGTTCGAAAACGTGCAAATGTGATTAGAGCAATAGGTTACTACTCACTTAGGTGATCCCTCATTGTCCGAGTAGGATAGTCTTCCAAGGTGGGTCTGTGACTGTGGAGCCCTATTCTTGATCGGCATCTTCTCTCACAGTGAGGGCATCAGTTTCCATGTTGAAGGCGGTCTCGGTCGGTGTTGGCTTGACACGTCTTCCTCTTGGCATGTTTCTCTCTTTCGCCCTCCATTTGTGCCTCTTCAAATTCTACAGCACTGCTGGTCACAGCTGACCTCCAGCTGGAGCACTCAAGGGCCAGGGCTTCCCAGTTCTACGTGTCTATGCCAGAGTTTTTAAGGTTGGTTTTGAGCCTGTCTTTAAATCTCTTTTCCTGCCCATCCATTCTTGAGTTCGGAATAGAGCAACTGCTTCGGGAGATGGTGGTCAGCCACCTGGACAATGTGGCCGGTCCAGCAGAGTTGATGGTGGTGACCATCGCTTCAATGCTAGTGGTCTTTGCTTCTTCCATCACGCTGATGTTTGTCCGCTTGTCTTCCCAAGAGATTTGCAGGATTTTCCGGAGACAGCACTGATGGAATCATTTGAGGAGTTGCATGTGACATCTGTAGACAGTCCACGTTTCGCAGGCATATGGCAGGGTTGAGAGGACAATGGCTTTATCAACAAGCACCTTGGTATCCCTATGGATGTCCCAGTCCTCAAATACTCTCTGCTTCATTCGGAAAAAAGCTGCACTTGCAGAGCTCAGGCGATGTTGTATTTCAGAGTCAATGTTGACTTTTGCGTAGAGGTGGCTGCCAAGGTAGTGGAAATGGTCGACATTTTCTAATATTTACACCGTGAAGCTGTATTTCCGACATTGGAGAGGGATTGGTCGGTGACTTCTGGAAGAGGACTTTGGTTTTCTCGATGTTCAATGACAGGCCGGGCTTCTCGTATGCTTCTGCGAAGGTGTTTAGAGTAGCTTGTAGGTCTTCTTCTGAATGTGCACAGACGACATTGTCATCAGCATACTGGAGTTCAGTAACAGATGTTGTTGTAAGATCAATAGGTACCACTCTGGCAGGAAGGTAATGGCGCTCCATGCAGTCATGCCGGCCACATGACCTTGGAGGCGTCTACGGACAACGCCGGTTCTTCGACTTAGAAATGGAGATGAGCACCAACCCCCAGAATCAGACTCAACTAGACTTAATATCAAGGGAAAACCTTTATCTTACCTAGTTCCATCAAGTTAAAGACTTGTTTCTCTCTCCTTAGAAGGGATGCCAAGAAGAATGAGAAGGTGCTCCTATGATTTTGCAAAATGTGCGGGGACTAAACTTGCTCATGGATAACTTCTAACACAAAGCGAAAGGAATGCAAGGGTGTTCTCTCAGAGAGAAGCTCAAGGCATTTCTTTCTTCCCGCTTCATGGCTGCTTGATTCAATTAGCAGGTTGACTCGAAGAGGCTAAAATTAGGCACCAAGTAAGTAGTGGCGGGACTCCAGATTTGGCAGGAAGATGTTTGCAAACAGGGCCTGACCTAGAATCATAGAATCAAAGAGTTGGAAGAGACCTCCTGGGCCATCCAGTCCAACCCCATTCTGCCAAGAAGCAGGGATATTGCATTCAAATCACCCCTGACAGATGGCCATCCAGCCTCTGTTTAAAAGCTTCCAAAGAAGGAGCCTCCACCACACTCTGGGGCAGAGAGTTCCACTGCTGAACAGCTCTCACAGTCAGGAAGTTCTTCCTCATGTTCAGATGGAATCTCCTCTCTTGTAGTTTGAAGCCATTGTTCCGTGTCCTAGTCTCCAGGAAAGCAGAAAACCAGCTTGCTCCCTCCTCCCTGTGGCTTCCTCTCGCATATTTATACATGGCTATCATATCCCCTCTCAGCCTTCTCTTCTTCGGGCTAAACATGCCCAGCTCCTTAAGCCGCTCCTCATAGGGCTTGTTCTCCAGACCTTTTATCATTTTAGTCGCCCTCCTCTGGACACATTCCAGCTTGTCAATATCTCTCTTGAATTGTGGTGCCCAGAACTGGACACAATATTCCAGATATGGTCTAACCAAAACAGAATAGAGGGGTAGCATTACTTCCCTAGATCTAGACACTATGCTGAGCAACGAGATGGCAGGGTCCCATCAGCTGACCGTGCCATTAAAAGCCCCAGTATGAAAACCACAACAGACATTCGAGTTTGGATCTAATGCCATATTTGCCCCAACTCCAAGATTTTGTTCTTTGCCTTCTCCCTAGATCACACTGAAAAGGTCTTTGAGTGAAATTTGCAAATGCTAAGCAAGGGGCTTTGAATGAAATCAACAGCAAAAGAGAAACATAGCCTTTCTCTGTAGAAAAAGAGCACACGGAAGAAAATGTTTTTAAGAAACAAGATGTGACATGTTGAGGTCAGGAGTTGTATTGTGGTTAAGTTCAAAGGTTGTGGTTAAGTGCAGAGTCTACAGGTACAAGAAGGTACTTTCCATCAAAAGATCAAGGGAAGGGGGCTGGAAAGAGAGTACTTTCCATGACAAAAAAAAATGTTCTTGTTTACTTGAGGTTATATATCGGTGGTAAAAAGCCAAGAAGACATGGCAGCCACTTGAAGGGTAGCATCTGCGTTTGCTGCCAGGCTGTCCGTCTTCTTCATGAGGAAACTAAAATAAACCTTGTTTTTTTATCTTTTTGGGACTGTCTACTTCCTTTTGTGCTCCCATGATGTGGACCTAAGAAGACCCAAATTAGGGTCTCTAACGACACTATGTAGCAACATTTGAAAAATGTTCTGTTCCTGATTTGAAAGCATTATTTCCCATTTGTTTTATTTATTTACTAGCTGTACCCGCCACGCATTGCTGTGGCCAACCTTCCCTCCTTCTTTCTCTCCTTTCTTTCTCTCCTTCCTTCCCTCCCTCTTTCCTTCCCTCTTTTTCTTTCTCTTCTTCTTTCTTTCTTCTCTGCCTGTTTCTTTTCTCGCTCCCTTTGCTCTTTGATTCCATCCTTCCTTGTCTCCTTCCTTCCTTCCCTCTTTCTCTCTTTCGTTCCTTCTCTCCTTCCTTCCCTCTTTCACTTATTTCATTCTCTCCCTCCTTTTCGCCTTCCTTCCTCCTCTACCCTTCTTTCTTTCCTTCCTTCTCTCCTTCCCTCCTTCTTTCCCTCTTTTTCTCCTTCCTTTTCTACCCTTCTTTCTTTCCTTCTTTATCCCCTTCCCTCCTTCTCTCCTTCCTTCCTTCTCTACCCTTCTTTCTTTCCTTCTTTATTTCCTTCCCTCCTTCTCTCCTTACTTCCTTCTCTATTCTTCTTTCTTTCCTTCTTTATCTCCTTCCCTCCTTCTCTCTTCCTTCTCTATCCTTCTTTTTTCCTTCCTTCTCTCCTTCCCTCTTTCTCTCCTTCCTTCTTTCCTTCCTTCTCTACCCTTCTTTCTTTCCTTCTTTCTCTTCTTCCTTCCTTCTTTCCCTCTTTCTCTCCCTCCTTCTCTCCTTCCTTCTCTACCTTTCTTTCTTTCTTTCCTTCTCTCCTTCCCTCTTTCTCTCCCTCCTTCTTTCCTTCCTTCCTTCCTTCCTTCCTTCTCTACCCTTCTTTCTTTCCTTCTTTCAATTCTTCCTTCCTTCCTTCTTTCCCTCTTTCTCTCCCTCCTCTCCTTCCTTCTCTACCTTTCTTTCCTTCTCTCCTTCCTTCCTTCTTTCCCTCTTTCCCTCCCTCCTTCTCTCCTTCCTTCCTTCTCTACCTTTCTTACTTTCCTTCCTTCTCTCCTTCCCTCCTTCTTGCCCTCTTTCTCTCCCTCCTTCTCTCCTTCCTTCCTTCTCTACTTTTCTTTCTTTCCTTCCTTCTCTCCTTCCCTCCTTCTTGCCCTCCTTCTCTCCTTCCTTCTCTCCTTCCCTCCTTCTCTCCTTACTTCCTTCTCTATTCTTCTTTCTTTCCTTCTTTATCTCCTTCCCTCCTTCTCTCTTCCTTTATCCTTCTTTTTTTCCTTCCTTCTCTCCTTCCCTCTTTCTCTCCTTCCTTCTTTCCTTCCTTCTCTACCCTTCTTTCTTTCCTTCTTTCTCTTCTTCCTTCCTTCTTTCCCTCTTTCTCTCCCTCCTTCTCTCCTTCCTTCTCTACCTTTCTTTCTTTCTTTCCTTCTCTCCTTCCCTCTTTCTCTCCCTCCTTCTTTCCTTCCTTCCTTCCTTCTCTACCCTTCTTTCTTTCCTTCTTTCTCTTCTTCCTTCCTTCCTTCTTTCCCTCTTTCTCTCCCTCCTCTCCTTCCTTCTCTACCTTTCTTTCCTTCTCTCCTTCCTTCCTTCTTTCCCTCCCCCCTTCTCTCCTTCCTTCCTTCTCTATCTTTCTTACTTTCCTTCCTTCTCTCCTTCCCTCTTTCTTGCCCTCTTTCTCTCCCTCCTTCTCTCCTTCCTTCCTTCTCTACTTTTCTTTCTTTCCTTCCTTCTCTCCTTCCCTCCTTCTTGCCCTCCTTCTCTCCTTCCTTCTCTCCTTCCTTCTCTCCTTCCTTCTTTCTCTACCTTTCTTTCTTTCCTTCTCTCCTTCCCTCCTTCTTTCCCTCTTTCTCTCCTTCCTTCCTTCTCTACCCTTCTTTCTTTCCTTCTTTATCTCCTTTATCTCCTTCCCTCCTTTTCTCTTCCTTCCTTCTCTACCCTTCTTTCTTTCCTTCCTTCCTTCTCTCCTTCCTTCTCAACCCCTAGAGCAGTGGTTCTCAACCTTCCTAATGCCGTGACCCCTTAATACAGTCCCTCATGTTGTGGTGACCCCCAACCATAACATTATTTTTGTTGCTACTTCATAACTGTCATTTTGCTACTGTGATTAATCATAATGTAAATATCTGATATGCAGGATGTATTTTCATTCACTGAATCAAATATGGCACAAACACTTGAAACGCTCAAATTTGAATACTGGTGTTGTAGGGGGGTTGATTTTGTCATTTGGGAGTTATAGTTGCTGGGATTCATAGTTCACCTACAATCAAAGAGCATTCTGAACTCCAAAAATGATGGAATTGAACCAAACTTGGCACACAGAAGTCCCATGAGCAACAGAAAATACTGGAAGGTTTTGGTGAGCATTGACCTTGAATTTGGGAGTTGTAGTTCACCTACATCCAGAGGCCACTTTGGACTCAAACAATGATGGATCAGGACCAAACTTGGCACAAATACTCCATATGCCGAAATTGCACAGAGTTTGAGGAAAATACACCTTACATTTGGAAGTTGTAGCTTCTGGGATTTATAGTTCACCTACAATCAAAGAACATTCTGAACTCGACCAACAATAGAATTGGGTCAAAATTCCCACACAGAAGCCACATGACCAACAGAAAATACTGTTATAAGTTGTAAATATCCAATATGCAGGATGTATTTTCATCCACTGGACCAAATTGACCCAATATGCTCAAATGTGAATGCTAGTGTGGTTGGGAGAGGATTGAGTTTGTAATTTGGGAGTTGTAGTTGCTGGGATTTATAGTTCACTTATAATCAAAGAGCATTCTGGACTCCACCAGCAATAAATTTGAACCGAACTTGGCACACAGTACTCCCACAACCAACAGAAAACACTGGAAGGGTTTGGTGGGCATTGACCTTGAGATTGGGAGTTGTAGTTCACCTATATCCAGAGGAGCACTGTGGATTCATGCAATGATGGATCTGGACCAAACTTGGCACGAATACTCAATATGCCCAAATGTGAACACTGGTGGAGTCTGGGGAAAATAGACCTTGACACTTGGGAGTTGTAGTTTCTTGGATTTATAGTTCACCTACACTCAAAGAACATTCTGAACTCGACCAACAATAGAATTGGGTCAAAATTCCCACACAGAATCCACATGACCAACAGAAAATACTGTTTTCAGATGGTCTTTGGCGACCCCTTTGACACCCCCTCAAAGAGCAATCTGAACTCCATCGACGATAGAATTGGGCCAAACTTCCCACACAGAAGCCGTTGTTCCATTGTGTCCTAGTCTCCAGGGTACAGGGGCGGCTCAACCATTACGCAAAGTAAGCATTCGCAGTATAGTTGATTTTGCCCAGGGGTGCTCTTGAGGCACTCTTGGGGGAAAATAGACCTTGACATATGCAAGTTGTAGTTACTGGGATGTATAGTTCACCTACAATCAAAGAGCATTCTGAACTCCACCAATAATGGAATTGAACCAAATATGGCACAAAGAACTCCCATGACAAACAGAAAATATATATCAGTGATTGGTTGGGGGGGGGGGGGGGCACCAAAATACTGTTTGCTTATCAATGAAAATTACCAAGGGCCGCCTCTGGTCTCGCCCCTGTTCTTAACTCTGAGTCGGAGGTTTGTAACTCAGGGGCTGCCCGTGCTTCGATGTTACGTTCTCTCGGTTATAAAAATAGACTTGAAAGCGTTGCAAAGGAAAGCCATCGACTTCTATTAAAGGCGATCTCCCCCGAGCAGCTCAAGCAACTTAATTCATTTTTTATTTCCCAGCCATGTGACCTTTTGATCTGGGTAAGCGGGATAAAGAGACTTTAATCAGCTGCTATAAGGAATTATGAATGGCTAATTGTGTCTGTCATGCCGGATACATCTCTGCGGCCTGAGGTGTTCCTAACCCTTCGAGCCTGTCCTTTCCAGCCTCCTTCATCGCCAAAGAATGCGGCCGTAATTGGCTCGGGCGATTGAGGAATTAGCCATTGGGCTGTGAAAGAAAGAAAGAAAGAAAGAAAGAAAGAAAGAAAGAAAGGCGAGAGCGCCAATGAGAAAGTCTCAGGGCAGGCAGGTGCACTCGGAGACCACTAAGTCTAGTCGTGGTTGACTCTGGGTGGTGGTGCTCATCTCCATTTCTAAGCCGAAGAGCCAGCATTGTCCATAGACACCTCCAAAGTCATGTGGGTGGCATGACAGGACTTCAAACAGGATTAGAACTGGGTTGCTGTATTATTTATTTATTTATTTATTTATTTATTTATTTATTTACAATTTTTATATTCCGCCCTTCTCACCCCGCAGGGGACTCAGGGCGGATTACAGTGTACACATATATGGCAAACATTCAATGCCAATTTTTGACATACAAAGTACATATACAGACATAGACAGAGGCTATTTAACTTTTTCTGGCCGCCAGGGGAGCTGTCGCTTTCACCGTCCATCTGCGACACTGATCGTCCATCTGTGACACTGTAGGTTTTTTGGGCTGTATGGCCATGTTCCAGAAGCATTCTCTCCTGACGTTTTGCCTGCATCTATGGCAGGCATCCTCAGAGGTTGTGAGGATTAGAACTTCCAAGTTAAAACTTGAGGACCTGATTATTTGTCTTGTCTAACTCATGTCGAGCACCCCCCCCCCAAAATAAGGGATAGTGACTTATAGTTCTGCAAAGGACAAAGGTACCAGACTGCGCAATAGGGGTTAAGTCTTGGTCACATTGCCAAGGCACTGACAACAACAAGGGCCCCACAAAGCTTTTGGGAAATGGCTGGATCTTGGGACTTCTGCCTTTCGTGAGAGTTGTAGTTTCCCAAGGACCAAAGCGTGAATCAGTTGCAGCACAGCTGGGGTTTCATCTGCCAGCCTTCCCAATGATCATGGACTCTCTGCCTGCATGTCTTGGACTTCAGTACATACTATCTCCCTCATGAACTTTCCTCATAGACCTTTTAAAACATTGGACTTCAGGCTTCTTCATGAAAATTAATCCTCTTATTCAATATACTTGGAATGTGGGACAAAGATAGGGTTTTGTTGCTATGAAATGCTTATGATTTGAATGTATGTATCTTGCTATGAAATATTCTTTGCCCTCCTGCCTTTCCTCATGCTCTTTGCCCCATAAAAAGTGTGACCAGAGACTGTTTAGTGCCTGAGGGAGAGTCATTATCTCTCCCCGAAACCAACCTTACCACCAAACATCAGCATGGGCAATAACAAGTTGAAATACCCTTTGTTTGCTTTCTGAGTTTTGTCTGGCAGGCAAAGGAAGTTTCTTTGGACACTTTGATTGAATCACAAAGGGACAAGGACGACCCCCGGGGTCCCCTGTCCTGGCTCTGTTTATTTCTTTTGCCAAAGCCCATCAAGGACACTCCTTATCTGATCTAAGGCAGGAAAACCTTTCTTAATGAAATCAACCTTTGCTGGCCAAAACAATGCCTAACCAATCAGCAAGAAGCCAGGTGGAGAGGGGTGGGCGGAAAAATTTGAAATGTTTTCCTGTATTTTGCCTATAAAAATGCCTGTAAATTCTGTATTGGTATGCTTGTGGTGGAACTATTCCTACAATGCATCCAATCTCAGCTGAATCGCTAATAAAAATACCTCGGTCGCCATCTTCTTCCACTTTGGTGAGGATTTATTATTTTAATACTTTCTGCTGCTGGAATTGCCTTCACTGCCCTCACCAAGGTCCAAGGACTCTCTTTGGTGCGGTCCTCGGGATCTCCTCAGCTGGGGAGGTCCTCCTAAAAGCGGCTCGATATCATAACTTGGAGTTGGTGCTCATCTCCATTTCTAACACAAAGAGCCAGCGTTGCCCATAGATACCTCCAAGATCATGTGGCCAGCATGACTGCATGAAGCGCCATTACCTTCCTGCCAGAATGGTACCTATTGATCTACTCACATTTGCATGTTTTCAAACTGCTAGGTTGGCAGAAGCTGGGGCTGACAGCAGGAGCTCATCCTGTCCCCGGATTTGAAGCTGCGACGAACTGTGCCACCAGGGGCACTTTATTGTGTTTTGTGTATTTTTGTTGCACTACTAAGTGCTTGTGTATGCTGCCCTAAGTTCCTTCCGGGAGATGGTGGTGGGATATAAATAAAGTTTTATTATAGAATCATAGAGTTGGAAGAGATCTCATGGGTCATCCAGTCCAACTCCCCCAACAAGAAGCAGGAAAATTGCATTCAAAGCACCCCCGACAGATGGCCATCCAGCCTCTGTTTAAAAGCCTCCAAAGAAGGTCCTCCAAAGAAGATGGGCCAAAACTAACAAAATGAAGTTCGATAGTGACAAATGTAAGATACTCTACTCAGGCAGAAAAAATGAAATGCAAAGATACAGAATGGGGGACAATGCCTGGCTCGAGAGCAGTACGTGTGAAAAAAGATCTTGGAGTCCTCGTGGACAACAAGTTCAACATGAGCCAACAATGTGATGTGGCGGCAAAAAAAGCCAATGGGATTTTGGCCTGCATCAAGAGGAGCATAGTGTCTAGATCTAGGGAAGTCATGCTACCTCTCTATTCTGCTTTGGTTAGACCACACCTGGAATATTGTGTCCAATTCTGGGCACCACAATTCAAGAGAGATATTGACAAGCTGGAATGTGTCCAGAGGAGGGCGACTAAAATGATCAAGGGTCTGGAGAACAAGCCCTATGAAGAGTGGCTTGAAGAGCTGGGCATGTTTAGCCTGAAGAAGAGAAGGCTGAGAGGAGATATGATAGCCATGTATAAATATGTGAGGGGAAGCCACAGGGAGGAGGGAGCAAGCTTGTTTTCTGCTTCCTTGGAGACTAGGACGTGGAACAACGGCTTCAAACTATAGGAAAGGAGATTCCATCTGAACACGAGGAAGAACTTCCTGACTGTGAGAGCTGTTCAGCAGTGGAACTCTCTGCCCCGGAGTGTGGTGGAGACTCCTTCTTTGGAGGCTTTTAAGCAGAGGCTGGATGGCCATCTGTTAGGAGTGCTTTGAATGCGATTTTCCTGCTTCATGGCAGAATGGGGTTGGACTGGATGGCCCATGAGGTCTCTTCCAACTCTTTGATTCTATGATTCTAAGGAGCCTCCACCACATTTTGGGCAGAGAGTTCCAATTATTATATTACTAGCCATCCCTACCATGCATTGCTGTGGCCCATGGAGGTTCTGTGTGGGCGCTTTGGCCCAATTCTATCGTTGGTGGGGCTCAGAATGCTCTGTGATTGTAGGTGAACTACAAATCCCAGCAAATACAACTCCCAAATGTCAAGATTCTATTTTCCCCAAACTCCACCAGTGGTCACATTTGGGCATATTGAGTCTTTGTGCCAATTTTGGTCCAGATCCATCATTATTTGAGTCCACAGGGCTCTCCGGATGTAGGTGAACTACAACTCCCAAACTCAAGGTCAGTGCCCACCAAACCCTTCCAGTGTGTTCTGTTGGTCATGGAAGTCCAGTATGCTATGTTTGGTTGAATTCCATCATTGGTGGAGTTCAGAATGCTCTTTGATTGTAGGTGAACTATAAATCCCAGCAACTACAAATCCCTAATGTCAAGCTCTATTTCCATTAAACTCCATGGGCATATGGAATATTCATGCCAAGTTTGGTCCAGATCCATCATTGTTTGAGTCCACAGTGCTCTCTGGATGTGGGTGTACTACAACTCCCAAACTCAAGTTCAATGCCCACCAAACCCTTCCAGTATGTTCTGTTGGTCATGGAAGTCCTGTATGCCATGTTTGGTTGAATTCCATCATTGGTGGTGTTCGGAACGCTCTTTGATTGTAGGTGAACTATAAATCCCAGCAACTACAACTCCCAAATGACAAAATCAATTTGTTTTGAGTGAAGGACATACATTGGGTTGTTAGGGGTCTTGTGTCCAAATTTGGTGTCAATTCGTCCACCACGAACGAGCACTACATTTTTATGTATATAGATTGTTACAAGGAAATGCTAGCTCTGCTCTATCTAGACCAGGCATGGGCAAACTTGGGCCCTCCAGGTGTTTTGGACTACAACTCCCACAATTACTAACAGCCTACCGGATGAGAATGTCTAGATCAGGCATGGGCAAACTTGGGTCCTCCAGGTGTTTTGGACTACAACTCCCACAATTCCTAACAGCCTACCGGCTGTTAGGAATTGTGGGAGTTGTAGTCCAAAACACCTGGAGGGCCCAAGTTTGCCCATGCCTGATCTAGACATTCTCGGCCGGTAGGCTGTTAGGAATTGTGGGAGTTGTAGTCCAAAACACCTGGAGGGCCCAAGTTTGCCCATGCCTGATCTAGACATTCTCGGCCAGTAGGCTGTTAGGAATTGTGGGAGTTGTAGTCCAAAACACCTGGAGGGCCCAAGTTTGCCCATGCCTGATCTAGACATTCTCGGCCGGTAGGCTGTTAGGAATTGTGGGAGTTGTAGTCCAAAACACCTGGAGGGCCCAAGTTTGCCCATGCCTGGTCTAGACATTCTCAGCCAGTAGGCTGTTAGGAATTGTGGGAGTTGTAGTCCAAAACACCTGGAGGGCCCAAGTTTGCCCATGCCTGATCTAGACATTCTCGGCCGGTAGGCTGTTAGGAATTGTGGGAGTTGTAGTCCAAAACACCTGGAGGGCCCAAGTTTGCCCATGCCTGATCTAGACATTCTCATCCGGTAGGCTGTTAGGAATTGTGGGAGTTGTAGTCCAAAACACCTGGAGGGCCCAAGTTTGCCCATGCCTGATCTAGACATTCTCAGCCGGTAGGCTGTTAGGAATTGTGGGAGTTGTAGTCCAAAACACCTGGAGGACCCAAGTTTGCCCATGCCTGATCTAGACATTCTCATCCGGTAGGCTGTTAGTAATTGTGGGAGTTGTAGTCCAAAACACCTGGAGGGCCCAAGTTTGCCCATGCCTGATCTAGACATTCTCAGCCGGTAGGCTGTTAGGAATTGTGGGAGTTGTAGTCCAAAACACCTGGAGGACCCAAGTTTGCCCATGCCTGATCTAGACATTCTCAGCCGGTAGGCTGTTAGGAATTGTGGGAGTTGTAGTCCAAAACACCTGGAGGGCCCAAGTTTGCCCATGCCTGGTCTAGACATTCTCAGCCGGTAGGCTGTTAGGAATTGTGGGAGTTGTAGTCCAAAACACCTGGAGGGCCCAAGTTTGCCCATGCCTGATCTAGACATTCTCAGGTGCTGGAGCCGATCCAACGCAATGGCTGGTCATGCTTGCAATGGGCTGGAGAAGAGAAGGAAAAGGAGGCGGAGGGTGGCATGCATTGCTTCCAACTATGGGCAACTCTTTCAACTGTACACCATTTGCACAATCGGGGGGGACGGGGGGGGTGTCCTTTTGAAACCGCTCATCTATGTACCTTATTTCTAATTGCACCGAGGCAAACTTTGGTATGCAAGATGTCAAGCCGATTAAAGATTATCTCATCAGATCTCCTTTTTTGCCTCCATTAAGCTATTTAACCTTTGCGGTAATCCTGGCCGAGGCACTGACTCGGTGGGCAACCTTTGTCAGCTCCCTTGACCCTGCCGAGCCTTGGAAAATGGGCTAAGAAGACCCCCATCTTCACTGGGAGGAATTGGGGGGGGGGGGCACATTGGAGGAGAACGATTCTCTAAGCTAGCTTAAAGTTAAAAGTTTTCCCCTGACATTAAGTTTAGTTGTGTCCGACTCTAGGGGTTGGTGCGCATCTCCATTCCTAAGCTGAAGAGTTGGCGTTGTCCGCAGACACCTTCAAAGCCGGCATGACTGCATTCTCTAAGCTAAGAATTCATAAATCTATTTTGCGCTCGCCTGTTGAGAGTCAGTTGCCTCCATGTTGAGTTCGGAACCTAAACGGTTCTGGCCCAACTATTTATTTATTGTGTCAGGAGCAAACCAAACAGTTGTATTGCATTTTTAACAAACAAACAAACAAAACACAAAGTTTACAAGCTTGGTAGTTGATTAAATGTCCTTTGACCAGTATCTGGCCACTTGCACAAGAAGAGATATGCACAAGAAGTGGAAAAAGGGAGAAATCACCAAAGAAGAATTCAAACAAATAGCCAACACCTGTAGGGAAAAGGTCCGCAAGGCTAAAGCAAAAAACGAGCTCAGACTTGCCAGGGACATTAAAAACAATAAAAAGGGCTTCTATTCTTATGTCAGTAGAAAAAGGAAAAACAAGGAGGCGATAGGACCTCTTCGAGGAGAAGATGGGGCAATGCTGACAGGGGATAGGGAAAAGGCAGAACTACTTAATGCCTTCTTTGCCTCGGTCTTCTCACAAAAAGAGAGTCTTCAACCTCAGCAAGATGGAGTGGATGAGGGATTGGAGGACATCCAACCCCAAATTGGGAAAGAAGTCGTCCAGGAATACCTGGCCGCTCTTAACGAGTTCAAGTCCCCTTTCAGGGCCAGATCAACTACACCCAAGAGTACTGAAGGACCTAGCGGAAGTCATTTCGGAACCATTGGCAACCATCTTTGAGAGTTCTTGGAGAACGGGAGAAGTTCCAGCAGATTGGAGGAGGGCCAATGTGGTCCCAATCTTCAAGAAGGGAAAAAAGGATGACCCAAACAACTACCGTCCGGTCAGCCTCACGTCGAGACCGGGCAAGATTCTGGAAAAGATTGTTAAGGAAGCGGTCTGCAAACACTTAGAAACAAATGCATTCATCGCTAATAGTCAACACGGATTTATCAAAAACAAGTCATGCCAGACTCATCTGATCTCTTTCTTCGATAGAGTTACAAGCTGGGTAGATGCGGGGAATGCCGTGGATGGAGCGTACCTGGATTTCAGGAAGGCCTTCTTCGACAAGGTCCCCCATGACCTTCTGGCAAGGAAACTAGTCCAATGTGGGCTAAGCAAAACTACGGTGAGGTGGATCTGTAATTGGTTAAGTGGACGAACACAGAGGGTGATTCTCCCCAATGCTTCCTCTTCATCCTGGAAAGAAGTGACAAGTGGAGTGCCGCAGGGTTCCGTCCTGGGCCCGGTCCTGTTCAACATCTTTATTAACGACTTAGATGAAGGGCTAGAAGGCAGGATCATCAAGTTTGCAGACGACACTAAATTGGGAGGGAGAGCCAATACTCCAGAGGACAGGAGCAGAATTCAAAACGATCTTGACAGATTAGAGAGATGAATGGCAAAAACTAACAAAATGAAGTTCAACAGTGACAAATGCAAGATACTCCACTTTGGCAGAAAAAATGAAATGCAAAGATACAGAATGGGGGACAATGTCTGGCTCGAGAGCAGTACGTGTGAAAAGGATCTTGGAGTCCTCGTGGACAACAAGTTAAACATGAGCCAACAATGTGATGTGGCGGCAAAAAAAGCCAATGGGATTTTGGTCTGCATCAATAGGAGCATAGTGTCTAGATCTAGGGAAGTAATGCTACCCCTCTATTCTGCTTTGGTTAGACCACACCTGGAATATTGTGTCCAATTCTGGGCACCACAATTCAAGAGAGATACAGACAAGCTGGAATGTATCCAGAGGACTAAAATGATCAAGGGTCTGGAGAACTAGCCCTATGAGGAGCGGCTTAAGGAGCTGGGCATGTTTAGCCTGAAGAAGAGAAGGATGAGAGGAGATATGATAGCCATGTATAAATATGTGAGAGGAAGCCACAGGGAGGAGGGAGCAAGCTAGTTTTCTGCTTCCTTGGAGACTAGGACGCAGAACAATGGCTTCAAACTACAAGAGAGGAGATTCTATCTAAACATGAGGAAGAACTTCCTGACTGTGAGAGCCGTTCAGCAGTGGAACTCTCTGCCCTGAAGTGTGGTGGAGGCTCCTTCTTTGGAAGCTTTTAAACAGAGGCTGGATGGCCATCTGTCAGGGGTGATTTGAATGCAATATTCCTGCTTCTTGGCAGAATGGGGTTGGACTGGATGGCCCAGGAGGTCTCTTCCAACTCTTTGATTCTATGATTCTAAGGACAAGGACATCAGACTGGATAATAAGGGTTAAGCCTTGGTCAATTTGCCAAGACACTAACAACAACAACAACAACAACAGCAACAACAACAAGGACCCTTCCCATGTTAGATAGTGTGTACATTTAATCAGGGTTTATGCCCTAGGTTTCATATATAGCAGAAGGTAGCACATTTACTACTGAGAAACCACCTCCCTTTACACTTATGCGCTCTCTTGAACTTCTATGGGACTCTGGTGGGAGGGATAAGTGGGTATGTTTTTTGTATTTCTATATTCCTCCCTGTGTATCTGACCTTTGCCTGACCCTCTTGCCCAATTCCCCTTTATTGAAAAAATGTATAAAAATATAAGAAGCCACCCCTGTGATCCTGGAAAGGAGGAAATCCTCAGTTGGAAAAGACCCTTATCAAAAGACACTATTTGCATGGACAATAACAAAGGATTGTGACCTCTGGCCTCAGAGTTGGCCCCCCAGAGGGCATTTATGATCATATCTCAATAGGACAAAGGAAGCTTTCGAAAAGCCACACCTCATCCTAATCTGTTACCAATTCAACTTTCATCCACTGAAACCACAGCCAAAATTCTCTCATTGTTCCTGTCTCTGAGCACTGGAAAAATCTGTATTATGGCAGGTTTGACAGCCATCAATGTTTATTGCAGCCACTGAAAGACAATAGCAAAGACTGGCTCGCAGCCCCCGCCCCCCCCCCCCCCCCGGGACTCGCTAGCTACTTGGACATTTCCTACTTCCATGATCCTCTCAAGAATCCATTGTTTCCCTCTCATCCCGCCTCCCTCTCTCCTAATTCATCAGGACGCCAAGGCAACAGAAGCCCAGCGATTGGCCCAGGTGCTCAGGAGGCGTCCAAGCGCCAGCCAATCATCGTCGAGCCAGCAGAGGGGCAGGGAATGGGAGATTCAAACCTGGCAATTCTGTTTCTGTACAAAAAAGGCTTTTATTTGTACACATGTTATGCTCAGCTTGGCGAAATATTGCTGCTTTGCATCCTTTTCAGCTGAATCGCAATAAAACCATCTCGGTAGCGCTTCCTTCAACTTTGGTGAGATTTCTTTTGGGAACTTAGGAAAAACCTTTCAAATTGGGCTTCTCTTGGCTCACCATTGTAGCGAGCCCTTTTCGGTGGGTCTGCAGGGTCTCTCCTTCAGGGCCAGACCCTTTTAAATTCCTCCATGATTTCACCATCGTTGGTAGAGTTCAGAATGATCTTGGATTGTAGGTGAACTATATATCCCAGCAACTACAACTCCCAAATGACAAAATCAATCCCCCCAATGCCACCAGTATTCAAATTTGGGCATATAGGGTATTTGTGCCAAATTTGGTCCAGTGAATGAAAATACATCCTGCATATCAGATATTTACGTTACGATTCAGCAACATTACAATTATGAACTTTATGGTTGGGGATCATCACAACATGAGGAACTGTATTAAGCGGTCCAGGCATTTGGAAAGTTGGGGAACACTGTTTTAGGGTGTGCCAAGATCCTAACGTAAATTATACTTAGTTATATATACTTAGTACATTAGATTAGTACTTCATCACACTAGAGAAAAAATCCACTTAAAATCTGGTTTCTGCCTCCTGCAGAATTCTGGGTTTTGTAGTTTAGGGAGGAACCTTTAACAGTCTCCCTAAACTACAAATTCCAGAATTCTGCAGGAGGCAGAAACCAGATTTTAAGTGGATTTTTTCTCTAGTGTGATGAAGTAGCGTGTTATATTTAGTATATAACAAGGTCCATCCCTTGTTGAAGAAGCCCAACCTGGACCCTATGACCCTTGCCAATTATCGCCCCATCTCTAATCTTCCATTCTTTAGTAAGGTAATAGAGCGGGCTGTATTGGGACAATTGCAGCAATTTTTGGATGACACAGCCGGCCTGGACCCTTTCCAGTCAGGTTTTCGCCCAGGTCATGGGACGGAGACGGTCCTGGTTGCTATTACAGATGAACTTCGTTGTCAGTCTGATAGCGGCGGATCGGCGCTTCTGGTACTTCTCGATCTTGCAGCGTTTGACACCGTTGACTACAATTTAATGATCCATTGCCTCGCCATGTCCGGAGTTCGCGGTCAGGCCCTCAATTGGTTCAATTCATTCCTCCGAAACCGGAGTCAGTGTGTGGAATATATGGACCAAGTCTCCGAAAGTTCCCCCCCTCCTATGCGGGGTACCCCAAGGTGCAATTCTCTCCCCTCTTCTTTTCAACATCTACGTTAGACCCTTGCCAGTTTGGCTCGGAGATTCGACCTGGACTGCTATCAATATGCGGACGACACCCAACTCCTGTTGCGCTTGGAGCCTGGCGTAACGTCAATACCTGACAATTTCACCTTATGCCTGGAGGCTTTGTCGAACTGGCTACGTGCTAGCAGACTGAAAGTGAATCCAGCAAAGACTGAGATCCTGTGGCATGGCCGCCCGATAGGTCCGACCCATCTGTTACCTTCCTTTGATGGCGCTGCTCTATCGCCATCGCCTACCGTTAAGAGCCTTGGTGTCGTTTTGGATTCGCAGCTGACGATGGAGGCTCAGGTCGCTGCTGCCAGCAAACAGGCCTTTTTCCATCTACGGCAAGCGAGGCAACTGGCACCTTACCTGTCGGATGAGGCTTTGGCAACAGTCATCCATGCCACGGTCACATCTAGGCTGGACTATTGCAACACCTTGTATGTTGGCCTTCCTATTTCTACGACCCGAAAGCTCCGTATTGTCCAGAATGCTGCAGCCAGGTTACTCACAAGAACGCCCATGAAATGCCATAGAACACCAGTGCTGCGGCATCTACACTGGCTCCCAATTGAGTGTCGTGGTTTGTATAAGATGCTGGTCCTGACCTTTAAAACTTTATATGGCCAGGGTCCATTGTATCTTAGAGACCGTCTCTCCTTCTACCATCAGCGGAGGTCGCCATGACCATCCCAATGCGATTTGCTCTATATACCAGGTACTAGGGCACTTGGAAAGCACCAGCCTTCTCTGTTTCTGCCCCTGCCTTATGGCATTCCTTGCCTCCCTATTTGAGAGCCATGCGCGACTTGGGGCATTTTATCCTAGCTCTTAAGACCTGGCTTTTTACTAGAGCATTTGATGCATGTTAATTTTAATATTTGTATGTATGTGTTTTATCCTGTATAATTTCTGCAATGTAAATCGCCTGGAGCATCTCAGATGGAGGGCGATTAATAAGTAATTAAAGATGAGATGAGATGAGTATACTTTTAGGTGGCTGGATGCTAAAGAAGGCAGGGTTCCTGCACCTTTAATAATTGTGTACCCGGTGGGTGTGGCTGGCATCTCAAGTCACACCTGCCTCGGTGACACAAGTATTAAAGGTTTAGGAGCTCTGGGATTTCCAGAATTCTGGATTTACCTTATCCTGAACCCAAAGCCTATCTTCAGGAAGAACAAAGCAATTGCTTCATCCAGCCAAAGATGGAAGATAACAGCCAAGTATTGGAGAAAACGGCGCCGAATAATCGAATGTCTGCATTATTCACAGGTATATGTTACAGATGGACCACCAAATCCACAGCTTCCACCATCCGCAACTTGAAAATATTCCAAAATATAAGGCTGTGTATCAGGTATGGGCAAACCCAGGCCCAGGAGCCGGATGCGGCCCCTTGGACTCTTTTCTCAGGCCCTCCTTTCTCACACCATCCTATCCTTCTCTCTTTCCTTCCACCTTCCCTCCCTTCCCTCTTTCTCCCTCCCTCCTTCCTTCACTTCCACCCTTTTGTCCTTCCCTCCCTTCCTTTCCCTCTTTCTGCCTCTTTGTTCCTCCCTCCATTCCCTTCTACTCGTTTGTCCTTCCTTCTCTCTTTCCTTCCTCCTTTCTATCCTTCCCTTCCTCCCTCACTTCTCTCATTCCTTCCTCCTTCCCTTCCATCCTTTCATCCTTCCTTACTTACTTCCCTCCCCTTTGTCTTTCCTTCCTTCTCTCTTTCCTACCTCCTTCCCTCCCTTCCGTTCCCTCTTTCACCCTCCCTCCTTCCTTCACTTCCACCCTTTTGCTCTTCCTTCCTTCCCTCTCTCCCTTTCTTCTTCCTTCCCTCTTTGTTCCTTCCTCCATCCCTTCTACCCTTTCGTCCTTCTTTCCTTCTCTCTTTCCTTCCTCCCATTCCATCCTCCCTTCCTCCTATCTTCCCTCCATTCTCTTTCCTTCCCTTCCACCCTTTCATCCTACTTTACTTACTTCCTCCCCTCCCCTTTCTCTTTCCTTCCTTCTCTTTCCTTCCTCCTTACTTCCTTACTTCTCCCTTTATCTTTCCTGCCTTCCTTTCTTCACTTTCATCCTTCCTTCCTTCCTTCCCTCATTCCTCCCTCCTTTCTTCCCTTCCTTTCCCTCTTTCTCCCTTCCTCCTTCCTTCACTTCCACCCTTTCATCCTTCCTTCCTTCCCTCTCTCTCTCTTTGTTCCTCCCCCCATTCCCTTCTACTCTTTTGTCCTCCCTTCTCCCTTTCCTTCCTCCTTTCTATCCTTCCCTTCCTTCCTCCCTCCCTCCCTCACTTCTCTCTTTCCTTCCTCCTTCCCTTCCATCCCTTTGTCCTTCCTTACTTCCTTTTCTCCCCTTTGTCTTTCCTTCTCTCTTTCCTTCCTCCTTCCCTCCCTTCCTTTCCCTCTTTCACCCTCCCTCCTTCCTTCACTTCCACCCTTTTGCCCTTCCTTCCCTTTCTCCATTTCTTCTTCCTTCCCTCCTTCCCTCTTTGTTCCTTCCTCCATTCCCTTCTACCTTTTCATCCTTCCTTCCTTCTCTCTTTCCTTCCTCCCATTCCATCCTCCCTTCCTCCTATCTTCCCTCCCTTCTCTCTTCCCGTCCACCCTTTCGTCCTACTTTACTTCCTTCCTTCTCTCTTTCCTTCCTTCTTCCCTTCCTCCCTCCTTCCCTTCCTTACCTCTCCCTTTCTCTTTCCATCCTTCCCTTCCTCACTTTCATCCTTCCTTCCTTCTCTCTTTCCTCACTCCTTCCCTCCCTTCCTTTCCCTCTTTCTCCCTTCCTCCTTCCTTCCTTCCTTCCTTCCTTCCTTCCTTCCTTCCTTCCTTCCACCCTTTCATCCTTCCTTCCCTCCCTCCCTCTTTGTTCCTCCCTCCTTTCCCTTCTACCCTTTTGTCCTTCCTTCTCTCTCTCTTTCCTTCCTCCTTTCTATTCTTCTCTTCTTCCCTCCCTCACTTCTCTCTTTCCTTCCTCCTTTCTATCCTTCTCTACTTCCCTCCCTCACCTTTCTCTTTCCTTCCTCCTTCCCTTCCATCCTTTCGTCCTTCCTTCCTCACTTCCTTCCCTTCCCTTTGTCTTTCCTTTCTTCTCTCTTTCCTTCCTCCTTTCCTCCCCTCCTTCCTTACTTACCTCTCCCTTTCTCTTTCCATCCCTTCCTTCCTTCTCTATTTCCTTCCTTCCATCCATCACTGGGTAGACAGTCCTCTTAGCAGGGAATGCTATCATGCAACCCCCAAGTTAGAAAGTTTGCCTATGTCTGCTGTATATAATGGATCATGAACATCCGTGGATTTGAGGTTTCAAACTTCAAGAACATTTTAATTGCCAACCAAAACACAGCCACATACAAGAACTTATTGCACATGTTGTTCTTTGCTTCAGGAAGCAACGTATTTTGGATTCTCCTAAGCAGCACTTAGGAGAATCCTAAGAAACTGAAAAAAAAACTATCCAGAGAAGAATAGACACCTTTTCTTCAAAGTGCTTGCATTGTAGAGATGGGTTTTCTTCCTGCCGGTTGGGACACTCAATGGCTCCAATTGCAGGAGATTGCAACTCTGACATCCAAGAAGATCTGTCCCATCTTCTGAGATATCCCCTCAAAAGAAGACTTTGCCCACGGTGACATCTCAGCAGCAAAGCATTGTTCCGTAACCATACAACGGTGAATCCACCGTAAGATGAACCCAAAACCAAAGGAAATATCCCTGCCTGGCTATGACTACTCAACATCCCTCCTATGGGTCAAAGTCTTCCCTGACTTCCAGCTCATCCCCATTGCAAGTGGGCATCCAGGAAACAATGCCATCCTTCTTCCCTTCCCTCTCTCCCCCTTTCTTCTTCCTTCCTTCCTTCCTTCCTTCTTTCCTTCCTTCCTTCCTTCCCTTTTATCTTTCCTTCCCTTCCTTCCTCTTTCTTTCTCCCTCCATTCTCTTTTACCCTTTCATCCTTCCTTCCTTCTCTCTTTCCTTCCTCTTTTCCTTCTTTTCCCTCTTTCTCCCTCTCTCTTTCCTTCCCTTCCACCCTTTCATCCTTTCTTCCTCTCTCCCTCTTTCTTCTTCCTTCCTTCCCCTTTATTTTCCCTTCCTCCCTCTTTCTTTCTCCCTCCATTCCCTTCTACCCTTTCGTCCTTCCTTTCTTCTCTCTTTCCTTCCCTTCCTTTCCCTCTTTCTCCCTCTCTCTCTCCTTCCTTTCCACCCTTTCATCCTTTCTTCCTCTCTCCCTCTTTCTTCTTCCTTCCCCTTTATTTTCCCTTTCTCCCTCTTTCTTTCTCCCTCCATTCCCTTCTACTATTTCGTCCTTCCTTCTCTCTTTCCTTCCCTTCCTTTTTCTCTTTCTCCCTCTCTCTTTCCTTCACTTCCTTTCTTCTCTCCTTCCTCTTCCTTCCCCTACTTTCCCTCTTTCTCCCTCTCTTTCCTTCACTTCCACCCCTTTCATCCTTCCTTCCCCTCTCTTTCTTCTTCCTTCCTTCCCCTTTATCTTCCCTTCCTCCCTTTTTCTTTCTCCCCCCATTCCCTTCTACCCTTTCATCCTTCCTTCCCTCTCTCTCATTCTTCTTCCTTCCTTCCCTTTTACCTTTCCTTCCCTCCCTCTCTCTTTCTTCTTCTGTCCATTCCCTTCTACCCTTTCATCCTTCCTCCCTTCTCTCTTTTCTTGCTCTTTCCCTCCCTTCCTTTCCCTCTTTCTCCCTCTTTTTCCATCACTTCCACCCTTTCATCCTTCCTTCCTCTCTCTCTCTTTCTTCTTCCTTCCTTCCCCTTTATCTTCCCTTTCTCCCTCTTTCTTTCTCCCTCCATTCCCTTCTACCCTTTCGTCCTTCCTTCCTTCTCTCTTTCCTTCCTCCTTCCCTTCCTTCCTTTCCCTCTTTCTCCCTCTCTCTTTCCTTCACTTCCACCCTTTCATCCTTCCTTCCATCCCTCTCTCTCTTTCTTCTTCCCTTTTATCTTTCCTTCCTTCCCTTCCTCCCTCTTTCTTTCTCCCTCCATTCCCTTCTATCCTTTAATCCTTCCTTCCTTCTCTCTTTCCTTTTTCCTTTCCTCCCTTCCTTTCCCTCTTTTGCCCTCTCTCTTTCCTTCAATTCCACCCTTTCATCCTTCCTAACACCTCTCCCTCTTTCTTCTTCCTTCCTTTTTATTCTTCCTTCCCCCTCTTTCTCCCTCCCTTAATTCTCTTCTACCCTTTCATCCTTCCTTCCCTCTCTCCCTCTTTCTTCTTCCTTCCTTCCTTTTTATCCTTCCTTTCCTTCCTCCCTCTTTCTTCCTCCCTCCATTCCCTTCTACTCCCTCCTTGCTTTTCCCTCTTTCTCACTCTTCTCTTTCCTTCACTTCCACCCTTTCATCCTTCCTTCCCTCTCTCCCTCTTTCTTCTTCATCCTTCCTTCCCTTTTACCTTTCCTTCCTTCCCTCCCTCCTATTCACACCTACCTCCAACAGATAAGAGTTCTTTCTTCCACCATGGAAATTCCACAGATATATAAACCCAATTTTCCTAGTTCCAACAGACCTCACAACCTCTGAGGATGCCTGCCATAGATGCAGGTGAAACGTCAGAAGAGAATGCTTCTAGAATATGGCCATACAGCCCGAAAAACCTACAACCACCCAGTGATTCCAGCCATGAAAGCCTTCGACAATACATTAATCCTGTCCTTCCTCAACTAACATTTCCAAATACATTTTCCCAAAGAGAAAATAAAAACACATGACCTCACAACCTCTGAGGATGCTTGCCATAGATGCAGGCGAAACGTCAGGAGAGAATGCCTCTAGAACATGGCCATACAGCCCGAAAAACCTACAACCACCCAGCGATTCCAGCAATGAAAGTCTTCAACAATACATTAATCCCATCCTTCCTCAACTAACTTCTCCAAAAACATTTTCCCAAAGAGAAAATAAAAACACATGACCTCACAACCTCTGAGGATGCTTGCCACAGATGCAGGCGAAACGTCAGGAGAGAATGCCTCTAGAACATGGCCATATAGCCCGAAAAAACCAACAACCCAGAAAACACAACATTCCAGAAGATGCACGACATTATCATCCAGCATTCAGATAACACAAAAGAGAGTCAACTCTACCCATGCTGATGCCTCCAAAGCTTGGGAGATGTCCTTTGCCAACACCATTCAAGGAGAGATGGATCTTCAAGGCCGGTCCCAGCATAGAGAGGTATTTGGGGAAGGGGCTAATGGGGCCGAGGGGTTAATCGGACCCTCTCTCTTGGATTTTGATTGAGTCCAGGGAGAGGGGGAAAGAGCTGTCTTGCTCCAATGGGAATCCGATCTCTTCCTTTCGCTTCTCCCCTCCCTCTTTTCATGTTCGGTTTGTGGACCCTGAGGTCTACCTAGAGTTTAACAAGGACCAGCCGGATCCGTTTGCCAGCTTAATCCCTCGAATTACTTGATCTCCATTCCTTGCAGGGCTGACACTGGGAGATGAAAGGAGAGAGTGTGGCAAGGACCGGCTCTTCCCACTAAGCTGCCTTGGAGGTTTCGGGAGAGGATGGCCTTCTTCCAAAGGAGAGAGAAGCTCCGATTGGACTTCGTTGTGCCTTGAAGTTGGTCCAGATTCTAGACAAAGTTCTGTATTTTTTGTTATTGTGTGGTCAATTATGTTGTATTATTTTGGGCTTGGCCTCATGTTAGCCGCCCCGAGTCCCCTCCAGGGAGATGGTGACAAGTAGGCCTGGGCGGTTTCGTTCGTTAATTTTGTAATTCGTTAAATATTCGTTAATTTTAGCAATTACAAAACGATTACAAAACTTATTTTTAAACCCGGAAGTGTTTTTAAATATCGAAACAGCATGCGCCAAATATTTTTGTATTTCCGTCCATTTCGGAAATACGTAAGATGGCTAGATGCTTGCTGGGAGCTCTCCTCTCTCTCCTCTCCTTGGCCAGTCAGAGCCTGAAAGAGGAGGAGGAGGAGGAGGAGGAGGAGAGGGCGGGGAAGGCGCCGGCTGAGCAAGCGACCCTCAGCGGGAAGGCGGCCCGTCCCTCCTTCCTCACCTTTGCGGTGGGTGTGCTTCGTTCTCCCAATTCCGCACTGAAACCTTAGCGGAGGGCTGGGCTAGATGGCCTTTGGGGAGCCCTTCTCCCAATTTCGCATTGAGACCATAGCAGAGGGCGGGACTAGATGGCCTTTGGGGAGCCCCTTCTCCCAATTCCACATTGAAACTTTAGCAGAGGGCTGGAATGTATGGCCTTTGGGGAGCCCCTTCTCCCAATTCCGCATTGAAACCTTAGGAGGGGGCTGGGCTAGATGGCCTTTGGGGAGCCCTTCTCCCAATTTCGCATTGAGACCATAGCAGAGGGCGGGACTAGATGGCCTGAAAGAGGAGGAGGAGGAGGAGGAGGAGGAGGAGGAGAGGGCGGGGAAGGCGCCGGCTAAGCAAGCGAGCGAGAGGGCGAGCGACCCTCAGCGGGAAGGCGGCCCGTCCCTCCTTCCTCACCTTTGCGGTGGGTGTGCTTCGTTCTCCCAATTCCGCACTGAAACCTTAGCGGAGGGCTGGGCTAGATGACCTTTGGGGAGTCCTTCTCCCAATTTCGCATTGAGACCATGGCAGAGGGCGGGACTAGATGGCCTTTGGGGAGCCCCTTCTCCCAATTCCGCATTGAAACCTTAAGAGGGGGCTGGACTAGATGGCCTTTGGGGAGCCCCTTCCTCCAATTCCGCATTCAAACCTTAGCAGAGGGCTGGACTAGATGGCCTTTGGGGAGCCCCTTCCTCCAATTCCGCATTCAAACCTTAGCAGAGGGCTGGACTAGATGGCCTTTGGGGACCCCCTTCTCCCAATTCCGCACTGAAACCTTAGCTTCGGAGGAGCCGGGCCCGACTCGGCGGCAGCGCTTGAGTGCCTGCCTTCCCTCCTTAATAATAATTTCTCCTCCCTATTCTACTAAATTAATAATTAAATTAAAAAAAATATTGAAAAAATATTGGGAAAAAAAGGGCGCCATCTTTACAAAATGTTTTGTAAATATTAACGAAATTTCGTAAATACCGAACTTTTTTAAGGGAAAATTTTGTAATTATTTTAAATATCGAAACAAAAAAAAAACCCCAAATACAAATCGATTTTAGAAACAAATTTTTGCGTTGTTACCCAGGCCTAGTGACAAGTTATAAATAAAGATTATTATTTTTATTATTACTAGCCGTCCCCTGCCAGGCTTTGCTGTGGCCCAGTCTGTTGATCTGGAAAATAAAGTAATGAGAAAGTGTTGGTTTCTAATCTACATAATTCCTTTCTGCTTGTGAGTAAACAGTATTTCTTGTTGTTTCTTTGCCAGTGTTGATGTGGAGAGTGTCTGGTTTGCCTACTCTGGAACATGCAACATATCATGTTGTTGTTGTTCATTCGTTCAGTCGTCTCCGACTCTTCGTGACCTCATGGACCAGCCCACGCCAGAGCTCCCTGTTTGCCGTCACCACCCCCAGCTCCTTCAAGGTCAGTCCAGTCACTTCAAGGATGCCATCCATCCATCTTGCCCTTGGTCGGCCCCTCTTCCTTTTGCCTTCCACTTTCCCCAGCATCATTGTCTTCTCTAGGCTTTCCTGTCTCCAGAGGCGGCCCTAGGTAATTTTCAATGGTAAGCAAACAGTATTTTGGCGCCCCCCCCCCAATCATTGATATATATTTTCTGTTCATCGTGGGAGTTGTGTGTGCCATATTTGGTTCAATTCCATCATTGGTGGAGTTCAGAATGATCTTTGATTGTAAGTGAACTATACATCCCAGTAACTACACTTGCCGCACTTGCTCCCTTGCCTGGCCCGCTTTGGGTCCAGAGGCGTGCCTGAAGACCCCGGCGTGTGCACCAAAAGTCACCTCTTCTCCTGACTTTCTCCTCAGCCATTGGGACTGAGAGAGAGAGAGAGAGAGAGAGAGGTGGAGATGCCCATCTTTCCTAAAGGTAGGTGCAAAAACAAAGGAGGGAGCGGAGGTGGGAGATACCTCCAGCTGGAGGGGCTCTCTCTCTCTCTCTCTCTCTTTCTCTCTCTTGGTCCCAATGGCTGAAGAGAAAGTCAGGAGAAGAGGCAACTTTTGGTGCGCATGCTGGGGTCTTCAGACACGCCTCTGGACCCGAAGTGGGCCAAACGCGGCGGCTCCACCCCTTGGCCCACCCGCGAACTGGGGAGAGGAGAGTCCACGCTCTGGTTACATCCCTTCTTGACTACTGCAACGCTCTCTACGTGGGGTTTCCTTTGAAGACATCCCGGAAGCTCCAATTAGTCCAACGGGCGGCAGCCATGATACTAACAGGAGCGGAGCGCAGGGAGCATACAACTCTTCTGCTGCACCAGCTCCACTGGCTGCCGATTTGCTACTGGGCTCAATTCAAAGTGCTGGCGTTGGCCTTTAAAGCCCTAAACGGTTCTGGCCCAACTTATCTATCTGAACGTATCTCGGCCTATCAGCCCACCAGGACCCTAAGATCTTCTGGGGAGGCCCTGCTCTCTATCCCGCCGGCCTCACAGGTGCGGCTGGCAGGGACGAGAGACAGGGCCTTTTCTGTGGTGGCCCCTCGGCTTTGGAACACCCTCCCCATAGAGGTAAGATCAGCCCCCTCGCTGATGGTGTTTCGAAAAAGATTGAAGACATGGATGTTTGAACAAGCATTCGGTTAACCCGGTGCAATGAATTTTGATGATTAAAGGACTGGTAATCATGGACGATGAATTTGGATTGCGATTCTAGTTACGAGATGCATTTGGATTGTTATTGGTGGCCCAATAATTTGTATTGTATATGTGTTTTTTATGCTTTTAAACTGAATATTGTTGATTTTTGTAGTGTTGTAAACCGCGTTGAGTCGCCGATTTAGGCTGAGAAATAGCGGTATACAAGCGCAGTAATAAATAAATAAATAAATAAATAGGAGAGGAGGCGGGTGGAGCACCGGGGGGTCGGGAAAAGGAGCCAGTCACGGGGAAGGGATCGAACGCGGAGAACGATTGAGCGCCGGCTCTGCTCGCACACCCGGTGGCCGGGTGGAGCAGGAACAAGAGGGGCTAGGCGAGGCTCAAGGGCCCGGCCCCTTTGGGAAGAGGATCGCCCGGCAGCGAGGCAAGAAAGCCGAGGCTCCCCCCGGACTGCTAGGGCTGTTGTGAGCTGAGGGGGCGCTCCTCAAGTGGCAGTCGAGGGGCATTTACAGAGGCGCCTATGCGCCCCTAGCAAAAAAAAGTGTGCTGCGACCGCTTACTTCGCGTAATGGACGAGCCGCCCCTGGTTATAAATAAATATTATTATTATTATTATTACTATTTATAGTTTACTTACAATCAAAGAGCATTCTGAACCCCACCAATGAGAGAATTGGGCTAACCCTTCCCATACAGAACCCCCATGACCAGCAGAAAATACTGTGTTTTTTGATTATCTTTGGCGACCTCTCTGACACCTCCTTGCAACCCCCCCATGGGGTCCTAATTCCCAGGTTGAGAAACACTGTCATAGGGCTTGTTCTCCAGACCCCTCTCTTGATGTTAGCAGTTCCATAGCTTTCGTTGCCCACGAACAACTCAGTTTTCCATTGTTTCATTGCATTTTCAGTGAACTTTCTATTCTTTTCACATACCCCGATGACATCTAGACATTTGATAATCCAACAATCGGAGCCCCCGGTAGCGCAGTGGGTTAAACCCCTGTGCCGGCAGGATTGAAGACCGACAGGTCACAGGTTCGAATCCGGGGAGAGGCGGATGAGCTCCCCCTATCAGCTCCAGCTCCTCATGCGGGGACATGAGAGAAGCCACTTTTTGCTTGATGTTCAGGCAGTGCTTCTTGTAGGTCAGAGCACGATCCAGAGTGACTCCCAGGTATTTGGGTGCGCTGCAATGCTCCAGTGGGATTCCTTCCCAGGTAATCCTCAGAGCTCGGGATGCTTGTCTGTTCTTGAGATGGAAAGCACATGTCTGTGTTTTAGATGGATTAGGGATCAGCTGGTTTTCCCTGTAATAGGCAGTAAGAGCACCTAAAGCTCCAGAGAGCTTCTGTTCAACCATCTCAAAGCTCCCTGCTTGAGCGGTGATGGCACGATCATCAGCATAGATGAAACTTTCTGTCCCTTCTGGCAGTGGCTGGTCATTTGTGTAGATGTTGAACATGGATGGAGCAAGCACACTCCCCTGAGGCAGGCCGTTCTTCTGTTTCCGCCATCTGCTTCTCTGGCCCTGGAACTCAACAAAAAAGCTCCTGTTTTGTAGCAGGTTTCCTATGAGGCGGGCGAGGTGGTCGTCCTTTGTGATTTTTGTTGAGTTTTAATGAAGATGAAGAAGCCTTACTCTGTATTACTTACAAAGACTATGTAAGTTTGTTGCACTGTTTGATTTTGTATGCAACACTGCAAGTTTATGTTTTGCCCCTGCTGATAAGAGTAAAGTTTTTCTGTTCCTTTTTTCCTCTTGTTTGTGTGTCTTTTGCATGGAACTTAACTAATACACGCTTTGCGCAACAGACTAGATAATCCACATGTTATGGCCGAGCATCATGTTAATTGTATTGTCGAAGGCTTTCATGGCCGGAATCACTCAGTTCTTGTGGGTTTTTTCGGGCTATATGGCCATGTTCTAGAGGCATTTCTCCTGACGTTTCACCTGCATCTATGGCAAGCTTCCTCAGAGGGTGAGGTCACCCTCTGAGGAAGCTTGCCATAGATGCAGGCGAAACGTCAGGAGAAATGCCTCTAGAACATGGCCATATAGCTCGAAAAAACCCACAAGAACTGAGGGATCATGTTAATTTACCAGTAGTGTTGCGGCTTATCATCAAGAGAATTAATTGGATTCTTTTTTGATGCGACAGTGACTGGTGTTTAATTTGCGACACCCTGTAAAGTCGTTTTAAACACAAAACAATCTTAATAAGGGACAAACACTTCTACGGCAATGTTAGCGATGAGATAAGAACTTTGAAGATTTTGGCAGTGAGTCAACCAATCAACACAACAGCCAAAAAAGGAAACCCAATGCCATTCTAGGCTACAAGAACACAACTATTGGGTGGAAAAAGAGGAAATAGTCATGTCAGTCTGTTTGCGTTGGTCTGACATCACCTGGAACACTATGTCCGGTTCTGGGAACGTGTCCTGAGAAGGGTGATCAAAACAGTCCAAGGTCTACATGTGCTGGGCCCCACTAAGGACATTTAAAGGGGGCATGAACACTATGTTTAAATATTTGAAAAATCACATTAAAAAGGGCTGGATTTTTGTTTTCTTCTGCTCTGGAGACTAGGATGCAATTGAGGAATTGATTCAAATAGCAGGAAAAGAGATTCCACCTGAATATTAGGGAGAGCATCAAGAGCTATTCAAGAGTGCTTCAGAAGGTGGTGGATTCTCCTTCTTTGGAGGCCTTTAAACAAAGGTAAACAGAAATACAACACCGTCTGAGCTCTGCGAGTGCAGCATTCTTCCAAATGAAGCAGAGAGTGTTTGAGGACCGGGACATCCGTAGGCAGTGGCAGCTCAACCCATTCCTTCGCTCCCTCTTTTCTTCCTTTGCAGTATAGTTGATTTTGTCCAGGGGCGCTCTTGAGGCACTCTTGGGGGGAAAAGAGACCTTGACATATGCGAGTTGTAGTTATTGGGATGTATAGTTCACCTACAGCGTGCTGGAAGAAGCAAAGACCACCAGCATTGAAGCGATGCTCCTCCGGCATCAACTCTGCTGGACCGGCCACGTTGTCCGGATGACCGACTGCCGTCTCCCAAAGCAGTTACTCTACTCCAAACTCAAGAACGGAAAATGGGATGGACAGGAAAAGAGATTTAAAGATGGGCTTAAAGCCAACCTCAAAAACAGTTGCATAGACGCCGAAAACTGGAAGTCCTGGCCCTTGAGCACTGTAGCTGGAGGTCTGCTGTGACCAGCAGTGCTGCAGAATTTGAAGAGGCACAAAAAAAAGGGCAAAAGGGAGAAACGTGCCAAGAGGGAAGGCGTGTCAAACCAACTCTGATTGTTGGAGGACAGGAAAAGTGAATTAAAGATGGGATCAAAGCCAACCTTTAAAACTGTGGCATAGACACCAAGAACTGGGAAGCCCTGGCCCTTGAACACTCTAAGTGGAGATCAGCTGTGACCAGCAGTGCTGCGGAATTTGAAGAGGCACAAAAGGAGGATGAAAGGGAGAGACATAGCAAGAGAAAGGAACATCAAGCCAACCCTGACCGGGACTGCCTTCCGTCTGGAAACGAATGCCCTCACTGCAGGAGAACATGCGGATCAAGACTAGGGTTCCTCAACCACCTATGGACCCACCACCAACACACATCTGGAAGACAATCATCCTCGAGCTACAAGGGATCGCCTAAGCAAAGTAAAATAAACAGAGGTTGGGTGGGTGTCTTTCAGAAACTTGTTAGTTGTCTATTGCTGTATTTAAGGGGCTGGACTAGATGACCTTTGTAAGCCCTCCCAACTTTATAATTCTCTGATTTGTGTCGGGAATGTCTCGTATATTTTTGAGGTCTCCAGATACATTTTCTTACCTTTGATGTAAACTTTCCCTTCATACTATTTTAACTTTTATAAACTGCAAAAACCAACACCGCTTTCAGTATTTGGGGGGTGTTTGGACTTCTCTCCTTACCCTGTCATAATAACATGAAGAGAAGAAAGAGCAATAGGGCTAAAAGACAAATTCTCTGCTGCGTGCCTGCCTGCCTGCCTGCCTGCCTGCCTGCCTGCCTGCCTGCCTGTCTATCTATCTATCTATCTATCTATCTATCTATCTATCATCCCACCGACCAAACAAAGGAAACCCCAAATTGCAGTTGCAACGTCATATCAAGGTCCTTTCCACAGAAGAAAAAAAAAACTTGGGACATGTACTTCAAGTATGGACATTGAAATGAATGTGTTTCTAAAATATGCCTGTGCTGGATGGGGTCGCACTCCCCTTGAAGGCGCAGGTTCGCAGCTTGGGTGTGACCCTGGACTCATCGTTGAGCCTGGATCCCCAGGTTTCAACGGTGACCAGGGGAGCATTTGCACAGCTCAGGCTCGTGCGCCAGCTGCGCCCGTATCTCGGGAAGCCTGACTTGGCCACGGTGGTACACGCTCTGGTCACATCCCGCCTTGACTACTGCAACGCTCTCTACGTGGGGCTGCCCTTGAAGACGGCCCGGAAGCTTCAGCTGGTTCAGCGCGCGGCAGCCATGTTACTAACTGGAGCGGGATGCAGGGAGCACACAACGCCCTTGTTGTCCCAGCTCCACTGGCTGCCGATTTGCTACCGGACCCAATTTAAGGTGCTGGTTTTGGCCTACAAAGCCCTAAACGGTTCCGGCCCAAAATACCTTTCGGACCGCATCTTGGCCTACGAGCCCACGAGGGCCTTGAGATCGTCTGGGGAGGCCCTTCTCTCGATCCCGCCTGCCTCACAGGCACGTCTGGCGGGGACGAGGGAGAGGGCCTTCTCGGTGGTGGCCCCCCGGCTGTGGAACACTCTCCCTGCAGACATCAGACAGGCGCCCTCCCTTATGTCCTTCCGAAAAAGCCTTAAGACATGGCTGTTCGAGAAGGCATTTAATTAAGTGCTATAATAATGTGGTAAAGATGACTGGAATGGAACAAGGAATATGAGATTGGTTATGATTCCACTATGAGACAAAGCGGATTATTTAGTGTAACTTTGTAATTGTTGTATTGCTAATATGTTGTTTTGTAATTGCCTTTTTGTAAATTGCCTTTTATATGTTGTACACCGCCATGAGTCGCCCTAAAGGGCTGAGAATGGGGGTTAACAAATGCACCAAATAAATAAATAAATAAATAAATAAAATATATGCAGATAAATTATTTTTTCAGTCTCACCTCAAACTTGCAATACATATCCCAAAATTAGTTCCAAACAGCAATAAAACAATTCAGTCAATAATAACAAAGAATTAGTTGTGGCAAAAGCGCAAGAGTTGCACAGCAACCAAATCCAAACAAACATACATCCCTACCCTTATATAATATAAGTGTGTCACCACTTATAAGTGTGACACCAGCCCATCCCTCCCCAATGCCAGTGATACAGCTTCATGGTGTAACATTAGAAAATGTTGACCATTTCCGCTCCCTTGGCAGCCACCTCTCCACCAAAGTCAACATCGACACCGAAATACAACACCGCCTGAGCTCTGCAAGTGCAGCGTTTTTCCAAATGAAGCAGAGTTTGAGGACTGGGACATCCGTAGGGATACCAAGGTGCTTGTTTATAGAGCTATTGTCCTCCCAACCGTGCTCTACGCCTGCGAACCGTGGACTGTCTACAGGCGTCACATGCAACTCCTGGAACAATTCCATCAGCGCTGCCTCTGGAAAATCCTGCAAACCTCTTGGGAAGACAGGCGGACAAACGTCAGCATGCTGGAAGAAGCAAAGACCACCAGCATTGAAGCCATGGTCCTCCGCCATCAACTCTGCTGGACTGGCCACGTTGTCCGAACGCCCGACCACCATCTCTACTCCGAACTCAAGAACGGAAAACGGAATGTTGGTGGGCAGGAAAAGAGATTGAAAGATGGGCTCAAAGCCAACCTTAAAAACTCTGGCATAGACACTGAGAACTGGGAAGCCCTGGCCCTTGAGCGCTCCAGCTAGAGGTCAGCTGTGACCAGCAGTGCTGCAGAATTTGAAGAGGCACGAATGGAGGGCAAAAGAGAGAAACATGCCAAGAGGAAGGCGCATCAAACCAACCCCAACAGAGGCCGCCTCCCACCTGGAAACCAATGCCCTCACTGCGGGAGAAGATGCAGGTCAAGAATAGGGCTCCACAGCCACCTACGAATCCACCCCCAGGACACCGAACCTGGAGGACCATCATCCTTGGACTACAAGGGATCGCCTAAGTAAGTAAGTAAGTATAAGTGTGTGTGTGTGTGTAATACTGGTTATATTTAATTCTGTTTTAATGTTTGCATATTTGTATATTTTAAATTGTATGCTAATGTTTTTATGTTAAGCTGCTTTGAGTTTCCTTTGGGTGAGATAAAACGGATTATTATTATTATTATTAATAATAATAATAATAATAATAATAATAATAATACGTATTAGCAGTCAGAACTAAAGAAATGAGCAAAATATTTTGCAAAATGCTTTGCCTTCCCATCCAGAAATTTAGCATTAACTTACTCCTTGGCTTTGAGAAAAACTTTGGAGTGACCAAAGGCATACTAAAGGAACTATGTTAAAGAACCACAGAAATACTTACCTTTTGAATATAATTCCTCTGGATATCTGGTGCAATGAGTTTTGACCCCAAGGAAAAAGTTTTGCAAGTAATGTGCCTTTCCCCCTTTCCTTGCAGGAGAGCTTCCAGCTGGTCATGAAAGAGCAAACTGCATCAGGTGTGGCTTTTGGGAGCTGTGAAAGGTAAAAAGGCTCTTTTTCCTCATTATCTTCCTAATTATCACCCTTTGGGGGGATTTCTAAATACAGCCTTATATCAATTAGAGAAGGCGATGCATCATTGCGTCTTACATGTGGTATGAGAGGCAGATACTGCCCATCTTGAGTCATGCTCCTAGAACACTCATCAGATAAGCAGGCAGTTGCTATCTCTTACTGTGAGTAGAAAAGGTATTTTTTAAAAGCCCCTATCTCAATCCCTCCTTCCTTCGTTCCCTCTTTTCCTTCCTTCCCTTTCTTTTTTTCCTTCTCTCCTTCTTTCTCTACCACTTTCCTTCCTTCATTCGCTTTTTGCTTCCATCCTTCTTTCTCTCTTTCCTTATTTCCTTCTCTCCCTCTTTCTCTCCTTCCTTCGCTCCCACTTTTCTTCCTTCCCTTTTCTTCCTTCGTTCTCTACCTCTTTCCTTCCTTCCTTCACTTTTTTGCTTCCATCCTTCTTTCTCTTTCCTTATTTCCTTCTCTCCATCTTTCTCTCCTTCTTTCGCTCCCTCTTTTCCTTCCTTCCTTTTTCTTTTTTCCTTCTCTCCCTCCTTCCTTCTCTACCTCTTTCCTTCCTTCCTTCGCTTTTTGCTTCCATCCTTCTTTCTCTTTCCCTATTTCCTTCTCTCCCTCTTTCTCTCCTTCCTTCACTCCTCCTTTTCTTCCCTTTTTTCTTTCCTTCTCTCCTTCCTTCTTTCTCTACCTCTTTCCTTCCTTCCTTCGCTTTTTGCTTCCATCCTTCTTTCTCTCTTTCCTTATTTCTTTCTCTACCTCTTTCTCTCCTTCCTTCCTTTTTCTTCATTCCTTCTCTCCTTCCTTCCTTTTCTACTTCTCTCCTTCCTTCCTTCGCTTTTTGCTTCCATCCTTCTTTCTCTTTCCTTATTTCCTTCTCTCCCTTTCTCTCCTTCCTTCGCTCCCTCTTTTCTTCCTTCCCTTTTCTTCCTTCCTTCTCTACCTCTTTCCTTCCTTCCTTCCTTCGCTTTTTGCTTCCATCCTTCTTTCTCTCTTTCCTTATTTCCTTCTCTCCCTCTTTCTCTCCTTCCTTCGCTCCCTCTTTGCTTCCTTCCCTTTTCTTCCTTCCTTCTCTCCTTCCTTCCTTCTCTACCGCTTTCCTCCCTTCCTTCGCTTTTTGCTTCCATCCATCTTTCTCTCTTTATTTCCTTCTCTCCCTCTTTCTCTTCTTCCTTCGCTCCCACTTTTCTTCCTTCCCTTTTCTTCCTTCCTTCTCTACCTCTTTCCTTCCTTCCTTCGCTTTTTGCTTCCATCCTTCTTTCCTTCTTTCCTTATTTCCTTCTCTCCATCTTTCTCTCCTTCCTTCGCTCCCTCTTTTCCTTCTTTCCCTTTTCTTCTTTCCTTTTCTCCTTCCTTCCTTCTCTACCTCTTTCCTTCTTTGGGGGTTCAGAAAGCTCTTTAATTGCAGGTGAACTATAAATCCCAGCAACTACAACTCCCAAATGTCAATGCTTATTTTCCCCAAACTCCACCAGTGTTCACATTTTGGCATACTGAGTATTTGTGCAAAGGTTGGTCCAGATCCATCATTGTTTGCGTCCACAGTATTCTCTGGATTTAGAACTATAAATCCCAGCAACAACAATTCCCAAATGACAACATCAATCTCCCCAACCTCACCAGTATTCAAATTTGGGAAGGGTCTGGTGGGCATTGACCTTGAATTTGGGAGTTGTAGTTGGTCATGGGAGTTCTGTGTGCCAAGTTTGGTTCAATTCCATCATTGATGAAGTTCAGAATGCTCTTTGATTGTAGGTGAACTATAAATCCCAGCAACTACAAGTCCCAAATGACAAAATCAGTTGTCTCCCTCCCAGTATTCAAATTTGGGTGTATCGGGTATTTGTGCCAGTGAATGAAAATACATTTTGCATATCAGATATTTACATAACAATTCATAACAGTAGTAAAATCAGAGTTATGAACTAGTAACGAAAATAATTTTCTGGTTGGGGGGTCACCACAACACGAGGAGGTGTATTAAGGGGTCGCGGCATTAGGAAGGTTGAGAAACACTGTCTTAAAGCATGTGCCAAGCAGAAAGTTGGCACCAATTGCCTGTTCCCAGGACATAAGAGGCAGCACTGGGAACGCTTGGCCAACTGAATTCCTGAATCTCTCTAAGCAGCTGATTCGAAACCCAGAAATCATGCCAAAAAACCCACAGCAATGGTTCCAGGTGAAAAAAGGAAAAGGTGGAAAAAGCTTTCAGTGCTTGGCAACTTTTCCTGCATTCAATCCGATTAAGCTAAGAAGCAGCCACTCTACCCAAGAACCATTGATTTTTCCGGCCGAAAAGCAAAAATTTCTCTCAGAAGCATTCTCTCCTGACATTTCACCCACATCCATGGCAGGCATCCTCAGAGGTTGTGAGGTCTGTTAGAAACTAGGCAAGTGAGGTTTATATATATATATATATATATATATATATATATATATATATATATATCTGTGAGATCATGTCTCTTGTCTGTTGGAGGCAAGTGTGAATGGTGCGATTGGCCACCTTGATTAGCATCGAATGGCCTTGCAGCTTCAAAGCCTGGCTGCTTCCTGCCTGAGGGGTCCTTTGTTGGAAGGTTTTATTTATTTATTTGTTTGTTTATTTATTTATTTACAGTATTTATATTCCGCCCTTCTCACCCCGCAGGGGACTCAGGGCGGATTACAATATACATATACATGGCAAACATTCAATGCCATAGACACGCAACATATATAGACAGACACACAGAGGCTATTTAACATTCCAGCTTTTTCATGAGGGTATTATGGTCACCAGGGGAGCTGTCGCTTCACCGTCCATTTGTGACACTGATGAAGTACTTCCTCATTCATTGCATGCTTGCTGGAGATTTTTATGGTGTCATAAATTACAATGTACATATACATGGCAATCATTCAATGCCATAGACACACAACATATATAGACAGACACACAGAGGCTATTTAACATTCCAGCTTTTTCATGAGGGTATTCTGGCCACCAGGGGAGCTGTCACTTCACTTGTGACACTAGTGAAGTGCTCCCTCATTCTTTGCATGCTTGCTGGAGATTTTTATGGCATTGTAAATTAGCCTCCCCGCATAAGCGGTACCTACATTTCCTACTTGACAGATGCAACTGTCTTTCGGGTTGCAAAGGTCGACAGCAAGCTACACAAATTGGTATATATCTGTGGAATGGCTGGGGTGGGGCAAGGAGCTCTTCCCTCCTGGAGCCAGGTGTGAATGAAAATGAACAAAATCTGGCTACCAGTATTAAAAAAACTCTAAAATTACAACAGCAAAACAGCAGAGAGGAAACAACCAGGCACATCTTAACACCTCTCAACAGGGGATTTTCCCATGCTCAGCCAGGCCTTCAAATGCTAATGAAGGTGATCAGTTGAAACATTCACACCTAACTGCAGCAGGGAAGAGCTCCTTGCCCCACCCCAGCCATTTCACAGATATATAAACCCATTGTCCTAATTCCAACAGACCTCACTACCTCTGAGGATGCTTGCCATAGATGCAGGCGAAATGTCAGGAGAAATGCCTCTAGAACATGGCCCTATAGCCCAAAAAAACCCACAAGAACCTAGATACCAAGGTGCTTGTCTATAAAGCTATTGTCCTCCCAACCCTGCTCTATGCCTGCAAAACGTGGACTGTCTACAGACGTCACATGCAACTCCTGGAATGATTCCACCAGCGCTGCCTCCGGAAAATCCTGCAAATCTCTTGGGAAGACAAGCAGACAAATGTCAGTGTGCTGGAAGAAGCAAAGACCACCAGCACTGAAGCGATGGCCCTCCAACATCAACTCTGCTGGACTGGCCACGTTGTCCGGATGCCCGACCACCATCTCCCAAAGCAGTTGCTCTACTCTGAACTTAAGAGCGGAAAACGGGATGTTGGTGGACAGGAAATGAGATTTAAAGATGGGCTCAAAGCCAATCTTAAAAGCTCCGGCATAGACACTGAGAACTGGGAAGCCTTGGCCCTTGACCGCTCCAGCTGGAGGTCAGCTGTGACCAGCAGTGCTGCAGAATGTGAAGAGGCAGGAATGGAGGGTGAAAGAGAGAAACATGCCAGGAGGAAGGCGCGTCAAGCCAACCTCCTTCCACCTGGGAAGCAATGCCTTCACTGTGGGAGAAGATGCGGGTCAAGAATAGGGCTCCACAGCCACCTACGAATCCACAAGGAAACCAATAATGGAAGACCATCTTACTCGTCCAACGAGGGATCGCCGAAGTAAGTAAGTAACTCCTCAGGACTTTGGAACGGGAAGTATGTAAACAAAACCCGACGGGTGCAGCTTTGTCTCAGCTTCAATATAGGTAACGTATTTATTGATTTTTTTTTCTCCACCAACAATGGTGAAATCATGCTGAAAAAAATTACAAAAAAAACCAACAACATCATGGTAAGTTGCTTTATAAAAATAAATGGAAGGATTACACCGACATGATTTCATTTCGTTTTTTCTTTTTCCGGATCCCTCAAAGCGTCAGTTTCTCTGTGAAAGACTCAGCAATAATAGCGTTCCGTTCAGGAAAAAAAAAAAGTTCTGCGATCGCCTTTCAGTCTCTTCTAAAATAAATATAGAAAATAGCCCCTAATGAAAGGTTTTGGTCAGTTTTAGAATTTTAAAAAAGAGCTCCTTTTTCATCCCTTTCGGGGAGAAAGATCAAGCAATCCGTTCTGTCTATTTTTAAAAAATATAGTGCTCGAGAGCCTTTGGTGAGTTCAGCTACTGGGAAAACGCAAACGGTTGTCCTTATTTGGAGATGCATGATTCGCTGAGTAATTTGGGTGTCGGAAAACAAAAAGGAGAAGTTGTGTGCAGGAGTCACCAAACGCCAGCCGCAGCCAGTCTTCGTTAACAGTCAATGTGGAAAAGTCAACGGCGGTCAAACGGACGGCGTTTTGGGTGGGTGGCTCTGTTGGATGATCTGGGGCCGCTTCACGCGGGGTTTGCGCCTCTTCGGCCGGCTCTTCGATTTGATCTGCACCACAAAGAAGGCCAAGACCACCATGGCTCCGAGGAAGGCAAAGACGGGGATGGTCCCGCCCACGTCCTGGTTGTAGCGTCCAGGCATGATCCCTGCATTGAGAAAAGGGGGGCAAGGAAGAGACATGAGCTGGAAAAGCAAACACAGAACTAACTACAAAGAAAGCAAGATTAACCACTGGTTGTGGGAGCTTTTTGTCTGTTTCAGGAATAGGGCAATGCAAAGCCAAAAAACTACTCTCTGGCAGACACTCAGCTACTTTAATATATTAGTTGAAACAAAGAAAGATTTATTTATGAATTCTTGTGCAAATAAATCATATTTGTTACACAGTACTTTACTTCAGTTCCACTTGGATATTGTTACATCAATCTTTTACTCTTGAGAATATGTAAAATTGATATTATATAATTTTAACTTGTGTCAACTTGGTTAGGCAACTTCCTTCTCTTTCAAATATAATTTCTCCTCAGCCTTCCGACAGGATAACTGCTGGTTGTGGAAGCTTTTTGTCTGTTTCAGGAATAGGGCAATGCAAAGCCAAAAACCTATTCTCTGGCAGACACTCAGCCACTTTAATATATTAGTTGAAACAAATAAAGATTTATTTATGAATTCTTGTGCAAATAAAACATATTTGTTACACAGTACTTTACTTCAGTTCCACTTGGATATTGTTACATCTGTCTTTTACTCTTGAGAATAGGACTGGGCGACTCGGAAGGCGCTGAACAGACTGCGCTCTGGCACCACGAGATGCAGAGCCAACCTCAAAAAATGGGGCTACAAAATGGAATCCACAACATGCAAGTGTGGAGAAGAGCAAACCACTGACCATCTGCTGCAATGCACCCTGAGCCCTGCCACACGCACAATGGAGGACCTTCTTACAGCAACACCAGAAGCACTCCAAGTGGCCAGCTACTAGACAAAGGGCATTTAATCAACTACCAAACTCACAAATGTTGTATTTTGTATTTTGTCTGTTTGCTTTGTTCTGTTAGAAATGTAATATAAGTGACTGGTTGCCCTGACACGACAAATAAATACTCTTGAGAATATGTAAAATTGATATTATATAATTTTCAGAAAGGTTTAAATTGTGTCAACTTGGTTAGGCAACTTCCTTTCCTTTCAAATATAATTTCTCCTCAGCCTTCTGACTGGACAACTGCTGGTTGTGGAAGCTTTTTGTCTGTTTCAGGAATGGGGCAATGCGAAGCCAAAAACCTACTCTCTGGCAGACACTCAACCACTTTAATATATTCGTTGAAACAAAGAAAGATTGATTTATGAATTCTTGTGAAAATAAAACATATTTGTTACACAGTACTTTACTTCAGTTCCACTTGGATATTGTTACATCTGTCTTTTACTCTTGAGAATACGTAAAATTGATATTATATAATTTTCAGAAAAATTTAACTTGTGTCAACTTGGTTAGAATCATAGAATCAAAGAGTTGGAAGAGACATCATGGGCCATCCAGTCCAACCCTATTCTGCCAAGAAGCAGGAATATTGCATTCAAATCACCCCTGACAGATGGCCATCCAGCCTCTGTTTAAAAGCTTCCAAAGAAGGAGCCTCCACCACACTCCGGGGCAGAGAGTTCCACTGCTGAACAGCTCTCACAGTCAGGAAGTTCTTCCTCATGTTCAGATGGAATCTCCTCTCTTGTAGTTTGAAGCCATTGTTTCGCGTCCTAGTCTCCAAGGAAGCAGAAAACAAGCTTGCTCCCTCCTCCCTGTGGCTTCCTCTCACATATTTATACATGGCTATCATATCTCCTCTTAGCCTTCTCTTCTTCAGGCTAAACATGCCCAGCTCCTTAAGCCGCTCCTCATAGGGCTTGTTCCCAAGCCCTTGATCATTTTAGTTGCCCTTCCTTCCCTTTCAAATATAATTTGAAAGGCAACTTTCTTCCCTTTCAAATATAATTTCTCCTCAGCCTTCCGACTGGATAACTGCTGGTTGTGGAAGCTTTTTGTCTGTTTCAGGAATAGGACAGTGCAAAGCCAAAAACCTATTCTCTGGCAGACACTCAGCCACTTTAATATATTAGTTGACACAAAGAAAGATTTATTTATGAATTCTTGTGCAAATAAAATATATTTGTTACACAGTACTTTACTTCAGTTCCATTTGGATATTGTTACATCTGTCTTTTACTCTTGAGAATACGTAAAACTGATATTATATAATTTTCAGAAAAGTTTAAATTGTGTCAACTTGGTTAGGAAACTTCCTTTCCTTTCAAATATAATTTCTCCTCAGCCTTCCAACTAGATAACTCCTGGTTATGGAAGCTTTTTGTCTGTTTCAGGAATCTGGCAGACACTCAGCCACTTGCGGCTCACACCTTGAAATACACAATCTCTGTCTCTGTGTCACCTTTCTTTATATGTTTGTAAAAGGGTTTGATTTTAAATGTCTGTATATGCCTCTTTGATGTGTAACTCAATACTGTAGTCAGTATGTAGCTTCCAACTTCTCCTCAGAGGTCACATCAATATAATCTCCAGGAAACTTTTAGAAATGTAAATTGAGCCCTGTAACTTGACACAAGACTTTAATATATTAGTTGAAACAAAGAAATGTTTATTTATGAATTCTTGTGCAAATAAAACTTATTTGTTACACAGTACTTTACTTCAGTTCCACTTGGATATTGTTACATCTGTCTTTTACTCTTGAGAATACGTAAAACTGATATTATACAATTTTCAGAAAAGTTTAAATTGTGTCAACTTGGTTAGGCAACTTCCTTCCCTTTCAAATATAATTTCTCCTCAGCCTTTCGACTGGATAACTGCTGGTTGTGGAAGCTTTTTGTCTGTTTCAGGAATAGGGCAATGAGAAACCAAAAACCTATTCTTTATCAGAAGCAATGATTGCTGCACATCGCACATCGCACTTGCCCTGGAAGCCCTATATACACCTCCTGTCACATCAGCACTTTTAATCTTGTACCCATTGCTCTGGCCCGGCCCAGTTTTATTGCGTTTAGTGTATTGTGCCTGTTGTTTATTTTGCTTTATTCTGTTTTTAATTGTTTGATTTGCTTAGATTGTATTGTTGTGTTGTGTGTTGAGGCCTCGGCCTGTGTAAGCCGCATCGAATCCTTCGGGAGATGCTAGCGAGGTACAAATAAAGTTTAATAATAATTAATAATAATAATATTCTCTGGCAGACACTCAGCCACTTGCGGCTCACACCTTGAAATACGCAATCTTTGTCTCTGTGTCACCTTTCTTTATGTGTTTGTTACAGGATTTGATTTTAAATGTTTGTATATGCCTCTGATGTGTAACTCAATACTGTAGTCAGTACATAGCTTCTAACTTCTCCTCAGAGGTTGCATCAATATAATCTCTAGGAGACTTTCAGAAATGTAACTTCAGTCCTATAACTTGACACAAGACTTTAATATATTAGCTGAAACAAAGAAATATTTATTTATGAATTCTTGTGCAAATAAAACATATTTGTTACACAGTACTTTACTTCAGTTCCACTTGGATATTGTTACATCTGTCTTTTACTCTTGAGAATACGTAAAATTGATATTATATAATTTTCAGAAAAGTTTAAATTGTGTCAACTTGGTTAGGCAACTTGCTTTCCTTTCAAATATAATTTCTCCTCAGCCTTCCAACTGGATAACTGCTGGTTGTGGAAGCTTTTTGTCTGTTTCAGGAATAGGGCAATGCAAAACCAAAAACCTATTTTTTGGCAGACACTCAGCCACTTGCGGCTCACACCTTGAAATACGCAATCTCCGCCTCTGTGTCACCTTTCTTTATGTGTTTGTAACAGGATTTGATTTTAAATGTCTCTCTCTCTCTCTCTATATATATATATATATTTAATGTATAACTCAATACTGTAGTCAGCATGTAGCTTCTAACTTCTCCTCAGAGGTTACATCAATATAATCTCTAGGAGACTTTCAGAAATGTAACTTCAGTCCTGTAACTTGACACAAGACTTTAATATATTAGTTGAAACAAAGAAATGTTTATTTATGAATTCTTGTGCAAATAAAACGTATTTGTTACACAGTACTCTACTTCAGTTCCACTTGGATATTGTTACATCTGTCTTTTACTCTTGAGAATAACTAAAACTGATATTATATAATTTTCAGAAAAGTTTAACTTGTGTCAACTTGGTTAGACAACTTCCTTCCCTTTAAAATATAATTTCCTCTCAGCCTTCCGACTGGATAACTTATATCTTATAGTCACCTTTTCCAATTAATAATTTGACTGTAAACTCCAGCTTTTTATGTGGGGAAATGAGAAAAGCCTCTCACGGGATGGTAAAACATTAGGGCGTCCTCTGGGCAACGTCCTTGCAATTCTCTCACACCAGAAGCGACTTGCAGTTTCTCAAGTCACTCCTGGCAAGAATTTTTTTTATCAATTTCTATTCTTTCCCCACATCTTGACTACACACCTCGCCATTTTGTGAGGCTTCCATAAGAAGTAAAACATGATCCAAAGCTTGTCTAGACTATGCAGAAAAAATCAAAATACTGGGCTCAATGTAAGAAGGCTCCCATCTTTCTGGTACCTACCTCCCGGAATATCCCATGCTCCACTTTCTCCCGGCGACAAAGGCCTTACTTGCGGTCGACTTTGGCGGAAACTCGGTAATGCCACTTTATCCAGGTCAATTGATAATAACTTTTGATGTTTCCAAAGGTTGCTGGAAATGAAAGAAATGAAAGCATTAGATACTATTTGTACAACTGCTCTCAAGCCAGAGTATCAAAAAAAACAATCACCGAAGAGCTTTAAAAGATATAAAAGTAATAATGCTGCATTGCTCTTAAACCTGGGGGAGGTCAGGCAGATCCAGCCTTTTCTGATGAGAGTGGCAAGAGAAAGCTTCAAAAGAGCTTCTTTATACCAACAGGTCAGAATGAAAACTCTCCAACCTTCATTAGAGCTTTGGATCGGGATTGTTTGCTGATCGGAAAAGCAACTGGGAGACTTGTTCTTACTGGCACTGGTTCATTTTTGCCTTCACATAACTTAGGCAGAGGAATGAGTGACCAGGGGAGCATTTGCACAGCTAAAGCTTGTGCGCCACCTGCGCCCATACCTTGGGAAGTCTGACTTGGCCACGGTAGTCCACGCTCTGGTTACATCCCGTTTAGACTACTGCAACGCTCTCTACGTGGGGTTGCCTTTGAAGACAGCTCGGAAGCTCCAACTAGTCCAACGCTCGGCAGCCATGATTTTAACAGGAGCGGAGCGCAGGGAGCATACAACCCCCCTGTTGCGCCAACTCCACTGGCTACCGATCTGCTACCGGGCTGAATTCAAAGTGCTGGTGTTGGCCTTTAAAGCCCTAAACGGTTCCGGCCCAAGCTACCTATCTGACCGCATCTCTGCCTATGAACCCACCAGGAGTTTGAGATCTTCCGGGGAGACCCTGCTCTCGATCCCGCCTGCTTCTCAAGCTCGGCTGGCGGGGACGAGAGATAGGGCCTTCTCGGTGGTGGCTCCTCGGCTGTGGAACGCCCTTCCTACGGACATTAGACTAGCACCATCTCTAATGGTATTCCGCAAAAAGGTGAAGACCTGGATGTTTGTGCAGGCGTTTGAGTAATTTAGTGCAATCTGGTAATGGAACATAGGAATGGAACAATGGACGACGAACCTGGACTACGCTTGGATGATGAGAAGATTGGGTACGGTTGTTTTTTGTAATAATTGTGCATTGTAATTGCTTATTGGTAATTTATGGATAATGTGTTAAGTCAATTGTTATATGTTGTATGGAACCACTGCTGTTTCTACTGTTTTTACTGTTTGTGAACCGCCGTGAGTCGCCTTCGGGCTTGAGATACAGCGGTATAGAAGCAAAGTAAATAAATAAATAAATAAATAAATAAATAATTGCCAATATCCGGATGCTGGATAATGGAGAGAGGCAGGGAGTTCCAGAAAAACATCTATTTCTGCTTCATTGTCTATTCTAAAGCCTTTGACTGTGTGGATCATAATAAATTGTGGCAAGTTCTTGGTGGGATGGGCATACCAAGCCACCTTGTCTCTCTCCTGAGGAATCTGTACAAGGACCAAGGAGCAACAGACTGGTTCAAGATTGGGAAAGGCGTACGGCAAGGCTGCATACTCTCACCCAACCTTTTTAACTTGTATGCAGAACACATCATGCGAGGATGTGCGGGGCTTGAGGAATGCAAAGCTGGGGTGAAAATTGCTGGAAGAAACATTAACAACCTCAGATATGCAGATGACACCACTCTGATGGCCGAAAGCGAGGAGGAGCTGAGGAGCCTTCTAATCAAGGTGAAAGAAAAAAGCGCAAAAGCTGGGTTGCAGTGAAACATCAAAACAACCAAGATGATGGCAACAAAAATGATTGACAACTGAGAAATAGAGGGAGAAGACGTGGAGGCAGTGGCAGACTTTGTATTTCTAGGTGCAAAGATAACTGCAGACGCAGACTGCAGCCAGCACATTAAAAAACCCGTGGCAGGGCCAAATGTAATGATTAAAATTCTTAAAAATGCTGGGCGTGTCCAGGTGAGGTAGGATGGATATTTTGGGAATAAGAGAGTGTGCAGACAATTCTAACACTCTCATAAAGTGCATTTGGGACATATTGCTTGGGATTCCTTAATCTGGAAAGGCACACTGGAACATCCATGTTTTCAAGCTCCTTCTGAAGACTGCCAATGTTGGGGAGTGCCTGATGTCCTTGGGAAGGGAGTTCCAGAGTCATGGGGCCACCACCGAGAAGGCCCTGTCCCTTGTTCCCACCAATCGCACTTGCGATGCTGGTGGGATCGTGAGCAGGGCCTCTCCAGATGAACGAAGAGATCGTGTGGGTTCGTATACGGAAATGCGGTCACGCAGGTAGGTGGGTCCCAAACCGTTTAGGGCTTTGCACTTTGAATTGAGCCTGGAAAATGAACGGCAGCCAACGGAGCTCCTTGAACAGGAGGGTTGACCTCTCCCTGTAAGGAGCACCAGTTAACCTGGCCACCGACCGTTGAACAAACTGAAATTTCTGGGCTGTTTTCAAGGGCATCCCCACGTAGTGTGCGTTACAGTAGTCCAATCTGGAGGTGACTAAGGTATGGACCACCCTGACCAGACCCACCTTCACGAGGTACGGTCGCAGTTGGCACACGAGTCTCAATTGTGCAAAGACCCTCCCGGCCACCGGCGACGCCTGAGCTTCATGCGTAAGTGATGAATCCAGGAGGATACCCAAACTGCGGACCTGTGACTTCAGGGGGAGTGTAACCCCGTCCAGCACATGTTGCCACCCTATACCTCGATCTGGTTTACGATCGACCAGGAGGACCTCTGTCTTGTCAGGATTAAACTTCAGCTTGTTCTTCCTCATCCAGCCAGGCACACAGAAAACTGGGCGACTTGGAAGGCGCTGAACAGACTGACACCACGAGATGCAGAGCCAACCTTAAGAAATGGGGCTACAAAGCAGAATCCACAACATGGGAGTGTGGAGAAGAGCAAAGTTGTCTCACGAGAGAAGAGGCGTTTCTCGCGAGGCCTGGCCAGGAAGAAGGAGAGCGGCCTGAGCAGCGCGGGAAGCAGCCAAGAGCCCAGGCGCTAACAAGGGAGAGGCCTGGGCATGAGCAAGGAAGGCAGCCAGGAAGAGAGGAAGGACGGGGAGCCTGCCTGGGAGGCCGCCATGAGCCAAGGCAGCAGAGGAGGAGGAGGCGGAGGAGGAGGGGACCTAAAAAGTCGTCTAGCACCCCGGAATATACAGTACTTAGTTATTTATGCAATGCTTTTTGACACAAAAATAAATAAATAATAGAATCAGAAATCTGGGTCTTGCAAAATATTATCTTTTCATGTTTAAGTCTGCAACAGTAAGAGCAATGAAGTTTTTGAAAGTTACATAAAGCAGCGACTCGATTCTCAAGAGTATTGTGGATACATATATATATGGAAGAATCCCCACAGGATGCAAGCAAAAGAGCTTAGAGAGCTTTTGATTTTCGTTTTTAATCCAGGGAAATTAAACTAATTGCTACTTATCTATGAAACTGCCTGTGAGCCCTCAAAATATTTAATGAATTTCATATGAAAGACATACTGAAAAAACACTATCATTATTTGTTAGTCTTTCTATTATTTTTTCTATTCAGGTCCCTAGCGAATTCATGCAATATCTTCCTGGGAAGATACGAAAGTCTACTGGCACAACCTGGGGATCACAACCAGACACAGTGAAGACATCTGCCCTTGCGCTGTGCTACTCTGCTGCTGAGTATGCATGCCCAGTGTGGAACACATCTCACCACACTAAAAGGTGGATGTGGCTGTATTGTCGAAGGCTTTCATGGCCGGAATCACTGGGTTGTTGTGGGTTTTTCCGGGCTATATGGCCATGTTCTGCAGGCAATTTATCTCCTGGCGTTTCGCCTGCATATATGGCAAGCATCCTCAGAGGTAGTGAGGTCTGTTGGAAGTAGGAAAAATGGGTTTGGATGTCGCTCTTAATGAGACATGCCGCATTATCACGGGGTGCCTGTGCCCTATACCACTGGAGAAATTACATGGTTTAGCCGATATTGCACCACCTGACATCCGCCGGGAAGTGGCAGCCAATAGTGAAAGGACCAAGGCAGAGACATCTCCAGCTCATCCCCTGTTTGGGTATCAGCCAGCACGTAAACGACTTGAATCAAGAAATAGTTTTCTAAGATCTACAGAGATACTCGCTGGAACATCTCAGCAAGCAAGAGTCCAAAAGTGGCAGGCTCAAACTCAGAGCCTCAATGAATGGCTGATACCAAATGAGGGACTCTGCCCTGGGCACAGAGAAAACTGGGCAACTTGGAAGGTGCTCTGGCACCACGAGATGCAGAGCCAACCTTGAGAAATGGGGCTACAAAGTGGAATCCACGACATGTGAGTGTGGAGAAGAGCAAACTACAGACCACCTGCTGCAATGCAACCTGAGCCCTGCCACATGCACAATGGAGGACCTTCTTGCGGCAACACCAGAAGCACTCCAAGTGGCCAGATACTGGTCAAAGGACATTTAATCAACTACCAAACTCTGTGTCTTTTGTATGTTTTTTTTGTTTGTTCTGTCAAAAATGTAATACAACTGTTCGGTTGCCTGACACAATAAATAAAATTCCTGGGATATTTGGCAAAATTTAAAAAAATGACAACCTGGGTGCGGTTTCATTCAGAGGCTGTGGTTTTGCCCAGGACAGGTGAGGACACGCCGGAAGGGAGCGGGGCTTGGGGTCTCGCAGGTGAGCCTCAAGGACCTTGGAGTATCGGTGAAGATGGTTACCTGCCATGTCACAACAGAAACAAAGGAAGAAAAACAATCAAAACAGATAGCACATTCTCACCTATCACTCGTGGCCTTTGTTAAAGCAAAACTGCAAAGGCTTTGGCCTCCTTCCCCCAGATTTCCCAATCGAGGTACTAACTGATAAATCAATAACACATGTCCATTCCAAAATCCAGACATCACGTTTCAAGACTTTGGAAATAGAACTGGTTGAGGGGATTGATTCAGAGGTGAACCATTTATGACATTTATATGCCGCCCTTCTCACTCCAAAGGGGACTCTGAGCAGCTTACAGGATATATATACATACAATGTATTATATTATTAGCATAGTAAAATATCAGTATTAAATATTACTATATTGTATTATGTCATTATATTGTAATATTATTAGTAATATTTCATGCCATATATTTGTATTATAATTAATTAATTATGATAAGTAATATTATAAATATTATATGTATATACAATATATTATATTACGTTATATTATTAATATAGCACAGGAGACAAGGCGGAACTGTCCCCTGGCTCCCTCTCTCTTCACTCTAGCCCGGAGTGGCAATTGGTGATGGATTGCTGTGAGTTTTCTGGGCTGTATAGCTATATTCCAGAAGCATTCTCTCCTGACATTTCACCCACATCTATGGCAGGCATCCTCAGAGGTTTAGAAGTCTCTTGGACCTAGGCAAATGGAGTTTAGATATCTGTGGAATAATGACCAGGGTGGGAGAAAGAACTCTTGTCTGCTTGAGGCAAGTGAGCCAACATGAGCCAACAATGTGATGTGGCGGCAAAAAAAGCCAATGGGATTTTGGCCTGCATCATAGTGTCTAGATCTAGGGAAGTAATACTACCCCTCTATTCTGCTTTAGTTAGACCACACCTGGAAGATTGTGTCCAATTCTGGGCACCACAATTAGAGAGATATTGACAAGCTGGAATGTGTCCAGAGGAGGGATTAAAATGATCAAGGGTCTGGAGAACAAGTCCTATGAGGAGCGGCTTAAGGAGCTGGGCATGTTTAGCCTGAAGAAGAGAAGGCTGAGAGGAGATATGATAGCCATGTATAAATATGTGAGAGGAAGCCACAGGGAAGAGTGCCAAGTTTGGTCCAGATCCATCATTGAGTCTACAGTGCTCTCTGGGTGTAGGTGAACTACAACTTCAAAACTCAAGGTCAACGCCCACCAAACCCTTCCAGTATTTTCTGTTAGTCATGGGAGTTCTGTGTGCCAAGTTTGGTTCAATGCCATCGTTGGTGGAGTTCAGAATGCTCCTTGATTCTAGGTAAACTATAAATCCCAGCAACTATAACTATAAACTATAACTCCCAAATGACAAAATCAACCCCCCACCCCACCAGTATTCAAATTTCGGTGTTTTGGGTTTTTGTGCCAAATTTCGTCCAGTGAATAAAATACATCCTGCATATGTGGTATTTACATGACGACTCATAAGAGGAGCAAAGTCACAGTTATGAAGTAGCAACAAAAATAATTTTATGGTTGGGGGTCACCACAACATGAGGAACTGTATTAAGGGGTCATGGCATTAGGAAGGTTGAGAACCACTGTGCTAGAACATGGCCATAGACAACGCCCTAGTGATTCCGGCCACTAAAGCCTTCTCTTTCTCACTTACGTAACCATCAACCCATCTAATGGAGGTCATTCCCACCGCCTTACCATCTATGACCACAATTATAATAGTGAATTAAAATCACCTTCCATTCGCTCCGGAAGAGTATAGCCTGCCCCCGTCGGAGGCCGTTGTCTGTTTTCCGAATGGCTGAGACTCGGAGGCATCACACCGTAGGATGTGTATTGAAGGAGGGCATCAAGCAGCCAAAAGCAATCTAAGGATTTAAGCCAAAAGGAGTTAGAATCACTGTGTTGGAAGAGACCTCATGGGCCATCCAGTCCAACCCCATTCATAGAATCATAGAATCATAGAATCATAGAATCATAGAATCATAGAATCATAGAATCATAGAATCATAGAATCATAGAATCATAGAATCATAGAATCAAAGAGTTGGAAGAGACCTCATGGGCCATCCAGTCCAACCCCATTCTGCCAAGAAGCAGGAATATTGCATTCAAATCACCCCTGACAAATGGCCATCCAGCCTCTGCTTAAAAGCTTCCAAAGAAGGAGCCTCCACCACACTCCGGGGCAGAGAGTTCCACTGCTGAACGGCTCTCACAGTCAGGAAGTTCTTCCTCGTGTTCAGATGGAATCTCCTCTCTTGTAGTTTCATGGAATCATAGAATCAAAGAGTTGGAAGAGACCTCATGGGCCATCCAGTCCAACCCCATTCTGCCAAGAAGCAGGAATGTTGCATTCAAATCACCCCTGACAAATGGCCATCCAGCCTCTGCTTAAAAGCTTCCAAAGAAGGAGCCTCCACCACACTCCGGGGCAGAGAGTTCCACTGCTGAACGGCTCTCACAGTCAGGAAGTTCTTCCTCATGTTCAGATGGAATCTCCTCTCTTGTAGTTTGAAGCCATTGTTCCGCGTCCTAGTCTCCAGGGAAGCAGAAAACAAGCTTGCTCCCTCCTCCCTGTGGCTTCCTCTCACATATTTATACATGGCTATCATATCTCCTCTCAGCCTTCTCTTCTTCAGGCTAAACATGCCCAGTTCCCTAAGCCGCTCCTCATAGGGCTTGTTCTCACTCCTGGGCAGAGAGTTCCACTGCTGAACAAATCTCACTGTCAGGAAGTTCTTCCTAATGTTCAGATGGAATGCTTTAGGTATAATTATATACGGGCGCGTTCATATTTCCCCCTAGGTAAACAAGTCAGATCTGAACGTAACCTCTGTTTCTGGAACAAGGCTTCTGCTGTCGCATTATTCTCTAAAACACAGTTCAAAGACATTTTCTTCCCATTCCCAGACAGCATGGTTCTGTGGGCTGGGAATGGGAGTTAATCTCTATAATCCCAATGTCACCGAAAGACTCACCTTTGATTTTTTTGCACAGAGGTCAGACACATTTTTAGGATTTATAAATCATATATGTGAGGAATTTTAAACACAGCTAAGCCCACCGATGCCACAGCAGGAGGAGGCAACGTGTCCATTTTGGACCGAGAAATCCAATCTGATGGAACAATCAAAGCTGTCCTATTTGACTGTTACTTTTTTTGAAAAACCCAAAAATGCACCATTTTTCTCTAGAGGCAAAAGACATTTTGATCTCCACAATACTTAGAACATGTGTCCATCTCAATATGTACTTATGAGTCATATGAGTCAATTAAAGAATTTATATTTGAGTAGTTGCATTGGATTTAAATTGCATACTGGCAAAACCTCGATGCAAGTAGCTTTTTGAAGGTTTCAAAAGCAAGTTGTAGTTACAGAAATATTTCAGTTAATCCTCTGACAAAAAACTACCTTTACACAACGGCCCAGCACAGTCTCCTCTGCCATGTCTTGTCTTTTATTTAGCTTTTTTTCATGTCAGGAGTGACTTGAGAAACTGCAAGTCGCTTCTGTTGTGAGAGAATTGGTTGTCTGCAAGGCTGTTGCCCAGGGGACGCCTGGATGTTTGATGTTTTACCATCCTTGTGGAAGGCTTCTCTAATGTCCCTGCATAGGGAGCTGGAGCTGACAGAGGGAGCTCAACCCGCTCTCAGCAGATTCGAACCGCTGACCTGTCAGACAGCAGTCCTGCCGGCACAATGATTTAACCATTTCTACCAACGAGGGCTTCTATTTGACTGGAAGATTTTATATATAACTAGCTGTGCCCTGCCACGCGTTGCTGTGGCCTATAGTAAAACTTATCAAAGTTGAGGTAGATATCTGGACTATTATGTGTGTGCAGCGGCGGGGGGAATGATGGAGCCTGGGGTTGCATGTGTGCGTGCGGTGGCGGGGGGAGTGGGGTTGCGTGTGTGTGTGCGGCGGCGGGGGGAGTGATGGAACGTGGGGTTGCATTTGTGTGTGCGGCGGTGGGGGGAGTGGGGTTGCGCGTGTGTGGCGGCGGAGGGAGTGATGGAGCGTGGGGTTGCGTGTGTGTGTGTGGCGGCGGGGGAGTGATGTAGCGTGGGGTTGTGTGTGTGCGTGTGTGTGTGCGGCGGCGGGGGGAATGATGGAGCCTGGGGTTGCATGTGTGTGTGCGGCGGTGGGGGGAGTGGGGTTGCGTGTGTGTGTGTGCGGCGGCGGGGGAGTGATGGAGCGTGGGGTTGCGCGTGTGTGTGCGGCGGCAGGGGGAGTGATGGAGCGTGGGGTTGCGTGTGTGTGTGCGGCGGTGGGGGGGAGTGAGGTTGCGTGTGTGTGGCGGCGGAGGGAGTGATGGAGCGTGGGGTTGCGTGTGTGTGTGCGGCGGCGGGGGGAGTGATAGAGCGTGGGGTTGCGTGTGTGTGTGTGGTGGTGGGGGGAGTGATGGAGTGTGGGGTTGTGTGTGTGTGTGTGGCAGCGGGGGGAATGATGGAGCCTGGGGTTGCATGTGTGTGTGCGGTGGTGTGGGGAGTGGGGTTGCGTGTGTGTGTGCGGTGGCGGGGGGAGTGATGGAGCATGGGGTTGTGTGTGTGCGGCGGCGGGGGGAGTGATGGAGCGTGGGGTTGCGTGTGTGTGTGCGGCGGCGAGGGGAGTGATGGAGCGTGGGGTTGCGTGTGTGTGTGCGGTGGCGGGGGGAGTGATGGAGCGTGGGGTTGTGTGTGTGCGTGCGGCAGGGGGTGTGTGTGTGCAGGAAGCGGCGCAGCGGGGCTTGGAGTGGGCATGGCTTCTGAGGAGGGAACGTTGGTCGGAAGGCTGTGTGCGCGCCGCAGGGAACTTGCGGCTGGGCACCAATGCGCATGCTCAGTTGTTTTGCCGTTTTGTGAGTGTGTTGTTGTGTTGTTTTTCATTTTGAGGAGATATGTTTGTACCTTGTGGGTTGTGTTATGGGCATGGGAATTTTGGTTAAGTTTCGTAGGGGGGTTGTGGAGTTTTGCTGTCCGGTTGAACCAACCTAACAGATTTATATATATAGATAATAATAATAATAATAATGATAATCAGTCCTAGACGCTTGGGAAGTGTTCAACTTGTGATTTTGTGATACGAAATCCAGCATATAGATCTCATTTGCTGTGACATACTGTGCTTTTGTGTCAATAATAATAATAATAATAATAATAATAATAATAATAACTATACCAGGTGACATATCAGGTGACAGTCGCATTGAGGAAAAACAACAGGAAAAACTCAGCCATTATCAGGACCTCAAAATCAAACTGCAAAGGCTCTGGCATAAACCAGTCCAGGTGGTCCCAGTGGTCATTGGCACACTGGGTGCCGTGCCAAAAGATCTCAGCCAGCATTTGAAAACCATAAATATTGACAAAATCACGATCTGTCAACTGCAAAAGGCCACCTGACTTGGATCTGCGCATCATTCGAAAATACATCACACAGTCCTAGACTTTGGGAAGTGTTCGACCTGTGATTTTGTGATATGAAATCCAGCATATAGATCTCATTTGCTGTGACATACTGTGTTTTTGTGCCAGTAAAATAATAACTATTATTATTATTATTATTATTATTTGCAGCAGTTGCATTGGAAGATGATACTTTCTAGAAAAAGAGAGACTTTCCGTGCTAAGTTATAACATGGTATCTTGAGTACTAATAATAATAACAATAACAATAAATGTATTTTCTGCCTCTCCTTGCAATACAACATTGTACTTGCTGAAAAAACACAGATCTATATATTTTGCCCACATATCTATATATATTTCCATAAAATGGAAATTAGTGAAAAATAGAAGTTATTCACATTAAAAAAATAATCTCAGGATTCAATTTGGAACAAACTTTCAAGCGTCCCTGACAGTGTTTCATCGAGCCAGATGAAACAGCAACCCAATACTTCTGGTTGCTTAGTGTGAACAGATTAAACCATAGACTGTGTTATTTGTTATCCAAGTACAAATTATCCAAATACAGAGAAGGATACCACAATCACTATGTCTCCATAAAGAAATAGTCTATATACTCGAGTATAAGCCTAGTTTTTCAGTCCTTTTTTTAAACTGAAAAAGTCTCCCCTGGCTTATACTCGAGTCAAAATTATTTATTATTTTACTTTGTTGTTGTTGTTGTTATTATTATTATTATTATTATTACATATATTATTTTATTATTGTTGTTATTATCACATTTATTATTTTATTCTATTTATTATTATTATTATTATTACATTTATTCTTTTACTCTATTATTATATTAATTATTTTATTATTGTTATTATTATATTTATTATTTTATTCTATTTATTATTGTTACATTTATTATTTTACTCTATTATTATTATATTTATTATTTTATTATTGTTGTTATTATTATATTTATTATTTTACTCTATTTATTATTATTATTGTTACATTTATTATTTTACTCTATTATTATTATTATTATTTTACTCTATTTATTATTATTGGAGGACATGTAAGCATATTTACATTGAAGAAGATTACATTTATTATTTTACTCTATTTATTATTGTTATTATTACATTTATTATTTTACTCTATTATTATATTGATTATTTTATTATTGTTGTTATTATTACATTTATTATTTTACTCTATTTATTATTTTTATTGTTACATTTATTATTTTACTCTATTATTATATTTATTATTTTATTACTGTTGTTATTACATTTATTATTTTACTCTATTTATTATTGTTATCGTTACATTTATTATTTTACTCTATTATTATTAAATTTATTATTTATTATTTTTGTTATTATTACATTTATTATTTTACTCTATTATTATTGTTGTTGTTGTTGTTTTTTTTACTTTTAAGATTTTATTTTTGTAATATTTGCAGGCCATAGAAAATTGAATCCATGGATACAGGGGAGCCAACTGTACTACTTTTTTGTAATAATGTTTTTTTATTGTAGCTTTAACATATTCGGTATTTAAACATTCTTATACTTATCACTTTCCATTAACAATTGTACAGAACATGTGTCTTGATACCTATAATATTTCATTCTCCTGCTTCATTACATCCAATCACCCAGTGCTAACCCTTCACCCCCGACCAGCCAATTACAATACTTATTTCCAAAAATCAGTTGTTTCTATTACAGGTTTGGTCCCCTTACCTTCTATATATACATATTCTATCAATTTCCCCCAAATCTTCCCAAAATCATCTTTTTTTGATAATCCTCTTTTAACCTGAATGTTTCCTATCAGTTTATCGTTTATTGCGATGTCTCAAATCTCCCTATACCACTCTTCCAATTGGCACTCCCCTCCTTCTTTCCATTTTTTAGCTATTAATAATCTTGCTGCTGTTACCAGATTGGCAATTAATTCTTTTAGTTCTTTTGGTATTTTAACATTGTCAATAAATGAAAGCAGTGCTATCTCCGGTGTTCCTGTTTTCTCTATTTGGGTGATTCTTCTTATTTCTTGAAATACATTTTCCCAAAATTTTTGAACATATTTGCAAGACCACCACATGTGTATATATGTGCCAGTTTCTTGACAGCCCCTCCAGCACTGCTTAGAATGTTTCTTGTCCATTTGATTTAATCTGATTGGTGTGAGGTACCATCTCCACACCACTTTGTAATAGTTCTCTTTTATTCTTATTGACATATTTTTTAATATACGCATATTCCACATTCCTTTCCAGTTTTGTGGGTGTATTACTTTATTACAATCTAACTCCCACATTCTTTTAAGGTGGTCCTCCTCCTGGACCCCTTCCAACAGCATTTTGTAGATATCACTTGTTATACCTTTTGTTCTTTCTTTTCCTTCTTTACTCCCCCTTTGGCTAATCATTTCTTCAAATTTGGTAAATTCTCTCTCTTGTTGTTACATTTATCATTTTACTCTATTTATTATTGTTATTGGCACATTTATTAATTTACTCTATTATTATTATTATTTTACTCTGTTTATTATTATTGGAGGACATGTAAGCATATTTACATTGAAGCAGGTTAGAATAATGGTTTAATCAGAGTTGGACGGTCTTATCTTGAATTACAGTTTTATGTAAATATTCAAAAACATTTAACCTACTAATGCTTAAATTAATACAATTTTATTGGTATCTATTTTTATTTTGAAATTTACTAGTAGCTGCTGCATTTTCCACCCTCGGCTTATTCTCGAGTCAATCCATTTTCCCAGTTTTTTGCGGTAAAATTAGGTGCCTCGGCTTATATTCGGGTCGGCTTATACTCGAGTATATATGGTACTTTCTACTGGTGAAGGATTACTAAAGTCAGTGAAATCACCGATCTTCAAGGTCCAGCTGTGCGCTGACATTATGACCGAGTTATGCTTTCACATAAATACACAGCAATCGGTCAGCCTACAATTGTGTCACGCATACCCAAATTATAACTGTGGTTAAACTGAATTATAGCCTATACCTACTTAACAGGGAGCAAAATTACACACATTACAAAGCCAAGGGATCAAGTTAAAACAAAATAGTCTTTACAGACAGAGATTTTATAACCACCGATCTAGAGAAAGGTATTAGGAAATGAAATGAACGGAATATTAAAATGGATTTTCCAGCAGCCATATTAAATGTTCTCTTTAGCACATTTGTGCTCAAAGAGAAGTAAGGCAGAACAATTAAAGAAGAGATGAAACGTTACTCTCTAAAGCTTCAGAAATCACTAGGTTGCTGTGAGTTTTCCGGGCTGTATGGCCAAGTTCCAGAAGCATTCTCTCCTGACGTTTCGCCTGCATCTATGGCAGGCATCCTCAGAGATTGTGAGGTCTGTTGGAAACTAGGCAAATGGAGTATGTCTGTGGAGTCATATCCTGGGTGGGAGAACTCTTGTCTGCTTGAAGCAAGTGTGAATGCTGCAAATGGCCACCTTAATTAGCATTGAATAACCTTGCAGCTTCAAAGCCTGGCTGATTGCTGCCTGGGGGAATCCTTTGTTTGGAGGTTTTAGCTGGCCTTGATTGATTCTTGTCTGGAATTCCCCTCCAGAAACTTGGTTTTTGTGGCTGACAGTAGTCTATATTTCCTTCAGTCTAGGCACTGTTTGTAATTTTCCTTAATGTAAATAAGCCATTTTAAACCTTTGTGCAGACCGCAAAAACCAGGTTTTTCCAGTTTAATAAACTTTTCCCATGCTTTTAAGATAGAACCAATTAGGAAATGACATTTTATTTATTTTATTTTATTTACTGTATTTGTATACCCCTTTTCTCAGCCCGTAGGCGATTGAAGGCAGTTAATAGGGTAACATTCAATGTTTACAATATCATAAATATACTGTATATACTCGAGTATAAGCCTAGATTTTCATCCCTTTTTGTAGGCTGAAAAAGTCCGCCTTGGCTTATACTCGAGTCAAGGTTATTTATTATTTTACTCATTGTTGTTTTTATTATTATTACTATTATTATTATATATTTATTATTTTACTCTATTATTATTACTACATTTATCATTGTACTCTATTATTATTATTATTATTATTACAATTATTATTTTACTCTATTATTATTGTTGTTATTATGTTTCCATTATTTTACCCTATTATTATTATTATTATTATACATTTATTATTTTACTCTATTATTACTGTTCTTATTATGTTTCCATTATTTTACTCTATTATTATTATTATTATTATTATACATTTATTATTTTACTTTATTATTATTACTACATTTATCATTGTACTCTATTATTACTGTTCTTATTATGTTTCCATTATTTTATTCTATTATTATTATTATTATACATTTATTATTTTACTCTATTATTATTATTATTATTATTACATTTATTATTTTACTCTATTATTACTGTTCTTATTATGTTTCCATTATTTTACTCTATTATTATTATTATACATTTATTATTTTACTCTATTATTATTACTACATTTATCATTGTACTCTATTATTACTGTTCTTATTATGTTTCCATTATTTTACTCTATTATTATTATTATTATTATTATTACTATTATTATAACATTTATGATTTTCCTCTATTATTATTGAAAGGATACTTAAGCACATTTACATTGAAGAAGGTTAGAATAATGGTTTAATCAGAGTTGGGGAGTCTTACATTTCAGTTTAAATATTCAAAATAAATATTCAGTGTAAATATTCAAAAACATTTAACCTCCTGATGCCTCAATTAATGTAATTTTATTTATATCTATATTGAAATTTTGAAATTTACCTGTAGCTGCTGCATTTCCCACCCTCAGCTTATACTATTATTATTACACTAGCTGTACCCGCCACGCGTTGTTGTGGCCAACCTTCCCTCCCTCTTTGTCTCCTTTCTTTGGGAGGAGATATAGTGCATGCACACACACGCGCATACACATATGGGTGTGGATAATATGGCAATGTCTATGTTGAAAGGAAGTTGTGGAGAATACCTACATGGATGTTAATTTTACTATATTTCCTCAACTCTCCCCTCAAATACACACAGTCACGTGGGAAATAAGTGGCTCTGGTGGAGTGCATGTCTTGAGGGGTTATTGTGGGGATGATCTTGCATGTGCATTAATTCCACTATATTTTCACAACTCCACACACCCATATGCGGCCACTGTTGCTCTGCCAACATGTGTATGTTGCCAAGTTGTAAAAGATAGATAGATAGAATGATTTTCAATTCATACAGCAGTTCAAAAACATGCAAATGTGAGTAGAGCAATAGATACCACTCTGGCAGGAAGGTAAGGGCGCTCCATGCAGTCATGCCAGTGGCCACATGACTTTGGAGGTGTCTATGGAAAACGCCGTCTCTCTCCCCCCACCCCCCCACCTCTCTCTCTCTACCTCTCTTTCTCTACCTCTCTCTCTCTCTCTCTACCTCTCTCTCTCTACCTCTCTCTCTACCTCTCTCTCTCTCTACCTCTCCCCCTCTCTCTACCTCTCTCTCTACCTCTCCCTCTCCCTCTCTCTCTCTACCCCCCCGGGCTGTGCAAGGCGCGCTCTCCCCTTTCCCATGCTTCCTTCTTTCTTTCCCCCCTTCTTCCTTTCTCTCTTTCCTCCGTTGCCACAGCATGCAAGGAGGAAGGTGAAGGGAAAGGGGTCATGGCGCCATGGAGATCGCCTGGGAAGTTCAAGGGGAAGGAGCGAGGGAGAGAAGGAAAGAGGCAGGAGGAGGAGGAATGAGAAGGAGAGGAAGCTGCCTGAAGGGAGAAAGGAGGAGGGCTTGCAAGCCTTGCAGGGAGTTTCCTTCCCCCCTCTCTCACTCACACACAACCGTCAGGAAGAAATGCCTCTTTTGCGCCTGCTTGCCTCACCTTTAAAAGAAAAAAGCAAAGAGCAAGGGGAAGGCGAAGTTGTGTGTATGTGTGTGGCCATGTGTGCGGGATAGGCTCCCGAGTATGCTGCCGTGAGGGAGGAAGCTCGCACGCACTTGGCTCTCAATGCTGTAAGGGTAGCTCTTCCCTTGTGTGGATTTTTGGGGTGTCTGCTGTTTCTTTGGGGGTTTTTTTGAGTGGAGGACAGGGCGCGCGCGCGCGCGTGTGTGCCGCGCGGGGGTGTGTGTGAGGGGCCATGTGTGTGCGCGCGCGCCGGGGAGTTTGCGCCAGTGCGCATGCTCAGTTGTTCTGCCGTTTTTTGTGGTTGTTGTTGTGCGGTTTTGTTTTCTGAGTGGATTAGTTTGTACCTAGTGGGTTGTTCTTGGGGCATGGCAATTTTGGTAGAGTTTTGTGGAGGGGTTTTAGAGTTTTGTTTCCTCGTTGGACGCCAGGAGGAAATTTATAGATATAGATTTATTATTTTACTCTATTATTACTGTTGTTATTATGTTTCCATTATTTTACTCTATTATTATTATTATTATTATACATTTATTATTTTACTCTATTATTATTACTATCAACTGTCAAACAGTTTTCCCAGTTTTTTTGTGGTAAAATTGGGTGCATCGGCTTATATTCGGGTCGACTTATACTCGAGTATATACGGTAATTAAAAGCATAACATATAATAAAAACTAAACAAATCAATAAATATAAATTCATAGTGTCTCCTTGTTAAAAACGTTGTCCAGTTTTAAATGTGCAAAGCGATATTTAAAACCCAGTAACAAAAATCATGTTACATAGTGTGTTGAGAGTCCGCTTTGCACATTACACACATACCTTTTTGCCTGTGACTGTCATCCAAGCAGTTTGAGTCGCCATACAAAACTATTCTGCCTCCCCCTTCCGAAGGAACTTGGAAAAGGCCCAAAATGGGGACGTTCTCGATGATTGCCGTTTCCTGCTTCAGAACTTCAAGGCCTACAAGAAGAGGAGGAAGTAGGTTCTATATCAACATTATTATTATTATTATTATTATTATTATTATTATTATTATTATCTTTATTTGTACCCCGCTAGCATTTCCCGAAGGACTCGATGGGGCTTACAAAGGCCAAGGTCTCAAAAAAACAGCGTAACAATACACAACCTAAAGCAAATCAAAAACAGTTAAAGCAATATAAAACAACAAGCAATAAAACAATACACCAAGACACAATAAAACTGGGCCGGGCCAGAGTAATGGGTACAGATTAAAAGTGCTGATGTGACAGGTGATATGTAGGATTATAGGGTAAGTGCAGTGTGCTATCAATCTTAATTTCTACTAAAGTGCTTCTGGGACTTGTTGTTGGAGTTTTCCTATTCTGGAAAGGCACATCGGAATAGCCAGGTCTTCAAGTTCTCTCTAAAGACTGCCAACGTAGGGGCCTGTCTAAGATCTCTGGGGAGGGTATTCCAGAGTCGGGGGGCCACCACAGAAAAGGCTCTGTCTCACGTCCCCACCAGATGTGCCTGCGACGCAGGGGGAATCACGAGCAGGGCCTCTACGGATGAACGAAGTGAGCGCGTAGGTTCATAAACGGAGATGCGGTCATGCAGGTAGGATGGTCCCAAACCGTTTAGGGCAGGGGTCAGGAACCTTCGGCCCTCCAGGTGTGGTGGACTTCAACTCCCACAATTCCTTGAGGCTCGGCATTCGCCCCAAAGGCTCCTCGAACAGGAGGGTTGAGCTCTCTCTGTAAGGGGCACCAGTTAACATCCTGGCCGCTGCCCGTTGGACCAGTTGAAATTTCTGAGCCGTTTTCAAGGGCGGCCCCACGTAGAGCGCATTACAGTAGTCCAATCTAGAGGTGACTAAGGCATGGACCACATCGGCCAGATCAGCCTTTGCGAGGTACGGTCGCAGTTGGCACACAAGTCTCAATTGTGCAAAAGCCCTCCCAGACACCGCCTGAGCCTCAAATGTAAGCGATGAATCCAAGAGGACTCCCAAACTGTGGACCTGTGGCTTCAGGGGGAGTGTAACCCCGTCCAACACGGGTTGCCACCCTATACCCTGATCAGATTTGCGATCGACCAGGAGGACCTCTGTCTTGTCGGGACTGATCTTCAGCTTGTTCCTCCTCATCCAGATAGACACAGCGGCCAGGCACTCGTCCAGCACCCGAGAGGCCTCCTTGGAGTTGGGTGGAAATGAGTACTAGAGTTGTGTGTCATCTGCATAGAGGTGGCACCTAACTCCAAAACTCCGGATGACCTCTCCCAGCGGTTTCATGTAGATGTTAAAAAACATGGGAGACAGAATAGAGCATTGCGGGACTCCACAGGTCAAAAGCCAGGGGTCCGAGCAGGCATCTCCCAGCTTCACCATCTGGGATCGTCCCTCCAGGAAGGACCGGAGCCACGACAAAACCGTGCCCCCGAGACCCATCCCAGAGAGTCGACCCAGAAGGATACCATGATCGATGGTATCGAAAGCCGCTGAGATGTCCAAGAGAACCAACAGGGCCACACTCCCCCTGTCCAGCTCTCTACGGAGGTCATCCACCAAGGCGACCAAGGCCGTCTTGGTGCCATGGCCAGGCCTGAAACTAGACTGTGACTGATCTAGGTAGTTGTTGTCATCTTGAAAGCTGGGAGGCAACCACCCACTACAGCACCTTACCCAAAAAAGGGAGATTGGTCTGAAATTGTTCAGCACCGTGGAGTCAAGGGAGACCTTTGTCAGGAGTGGGCGAACCACGGCCCGTTTCAGTCGATTGCCAATAATATTGTGCAATCAGAAGTTGCCGGATGACTAACAGCACTATCCTCCTTTTGGGCTTGCATCCTTCCCACTCCCTTCTCTGGTCCTAGAAAAAGAAATCCAAAGCATCTGTTTCCCTTTAAAACTGGTTGTTGTTGGTCCAAACCTGTACACCAGAAGTCCTCAACCTAAGGCCCGGGGATTGGAGACGGCCCTCCAAGGTCGTTTACCCGGCCCTTGCTCAGGGTCAACCTAAATCTGAAATGACTTGAAAGCACACAACAACAACAATCCTATCTCATCAGCCAAAAGCAGGCCCACGCTTGCCATTGAAATACTACTAAGTTTATATTTGTTAAAATTGTTCTTCATTTTAATTATTGTATTGTTTTTAAGTGGGGTTTTTTGCACTACAAATAAGATATGTGCAGTGTGCATAGGCATTCATTCATGGTATATTCAAATTATAATCCGGCCCTCCAACAGTTTGAGGGACTGTGACCTGGCCCTCTGCTTAAACAGTTTGAGGATCCCTGCTGCAGACTGTGAATTAAAAGGAACCACAATGCTTTTATAAAGACAGTTCAGTGGGTTGTGAAGCTGACTAAAGCAAAGGCAACCAAAAAGATTTTTCCTTCCACATATCTAGAAGGAAGAAATGGAGAAAAGCAGGCCACATCTGGTCACTCTCAACTAAATGATGAACAGTTGTGGGGGGAGGGGGGTCACAAGGAGGGGTCAGAGGGGTCGCCAAAGACCATCAGAAAACACAGTATTTTCTGTTGGTTATGGGGGTTCAGTGTTGGAAGTCTGGCCCAATTCTATCATTGGTGGGGTTCAGACTGCTCTTTGATTGTAGGTGAACTACAAGTCCCAGTAACTACAACTCCCAAACGTCAAGGTCTATTTCCCCCAAACTTCACCAATGTTCACATTTGGGCATATTGAGTATTCACACCAAGTTTGGGCCAGATCTATCATTGTTTGAATTTACAGTGCTCTCTGGATGCAGGTGAACTACAACTCCCAAACTCAAGGGAAATGCTCACCAGACCTTTAGAGTAATTTTCTGTTGGTCATGGGAGTTCTGTGTGCCAAGTCTGGTTTAATTCCATCACTGGTGGAGTTCAGAACGCTCTACCACAAAGTCTACAACGGCCAGAGCAGATGTCAAATAGAAAGTGAGAAAGTCGGTTCCTTTGTTCTGTACATATGGAAGACAGCCATGGCTGCCTCTGTCAACAAGAGCTATAGATTTAGCTACACCACAGAATAATGAATTAATTGAATGGGCCTGAACCGTACATACATTTCAAGGATTTCTATCTGTTTTCCTTCTCTAGCAGTAGTGGCAAATCGAGAAGTATACTCATACCTAGAAGGATATAAAATGAAATGCAGGCATTCTGTACCTTGATCCTTAAAAGTCTGCGCAATTACAATGCCATCTTCTGGAAACTTCGCAATACTGCATCCTGAGGCGTAGTTCACTGGGAAACAAAGAGAGGAGTTTCACTGGTTCTGATTGCATTTTTTAAATTGTATTTTCCCACAACTGCATTGCAGATGTCACATATTTTGGTCAAGATATGATGCAATGTAATGGTGCCTTTGCTCCCCCCCCCCTCCCCCAGTCTGCTCTGTTGACTTCCAGTTTCCTAGGCAGGACATATTTATTTATTTATTTATTTAGTACACTTGTATACCGCTAATATCTCAGCCTGTGCGGCGACTCATTACGGTTTACAACATATTTAAAAATACAATATTCACTTTAAAAATATAAAATAAAATATAAAAATACATACATATACATACATAGTATTGGGCCACCAATACAGACCGGAACATCTCATAGTTAAAGTCGTAATCCAATTCGTTATCCTTGATTGCTAGTCCATGATCAAAACATCATCACATCGGAATTAGTTGAAAACTTGCTCGAACATCCAAGTTTTCAGTTTTTTCCGAAATGCCATTAGCGAGGTGGCTGATCTTATTTCAGTAGGGAGGGCATTCCAAAGCCGGGGGGCCACCACAGAAAAGGCCCTATCTCTCGTTCCCGCAAGCCGCACTTGTGAAGCAGGCGGGATGGAGAGAAGGGCTTCTCCTGAAGATCTTAGGGTCCTGGTGGGCTGATAGGCCGAGATACGTTCGGATAGGTATGTAGGGCCAGAACCGTTTAGGGCTTTAAAGGTCAAAGCCAGCACTTTGAATTGGGCTCGGTAGCTAATCGGTAGCCAGTGGAGCTGGTACAGCAGAGGAGTTGTATGCTCCCTGCGCATACATATCATTACTTTGAAGATGTATATAACGAACCATGGGGAAAAGTAGGTTACTTTATTCAATACTAAGAATCCCAACACTGCTTCACCAAATTTTAAAGAATCACACCGCTGCTCACCAAATTATAACGATCACACCGCTGCTCATCCAAATTATAATGACCACACAGCAGCCTACCAAATTATAACGATGACACCACCACTACAGACTAGCTCACCAAACTATAAAGGGAGTATGGTTGTTGGACCAACTGAATATTTAAAAGTTAGGTATTGGGAACCACTGGAACTAAGAGACTTTAAAATGATTCTTTAAAAGATTTCCGCTGCCACCATATTACTAATAAACAGGCTGAGGTATTATTGAGAGGTTGTTCTGTGACCCACTCTGTGTCACTAGAGTTTTCTTTGAGGCTGTTAAGAGCTGACTTGAATAACACTTTGACCACAAAGGTATTCACACTGAGGCTGGTATAAGTTGATAAAAATAACAAGAACTTTTATTGAACAGGCTTGAATAATTCAGGTACAAATGCTTATTGGTTTCAGTAAAATTCTGGCATACAAAGCTTGTGGTTACGTTTGAGAAGAGATCTTAAAAACTTCTGGGTTGCAAGTCTTAAAAGTTACAACACAGAAGATTACTTCAGGAAGTGAATCTCTGAAAGTAACTCCCACAAAAATCCCCTTTAGGAATCTAGCCAAAACCTGAACTAGCCTTCCTTAGGAAAAGAACAGACCACTGGCAGGGTTCTGCTCCACACAGTATTCTAGCTATACTTCTCTATAACTACTCTGAATACTAAACTAAAGCCTGACACAAAGTTTTTCTTCAAAACCTCAAACTGCTCACTAACACCCGTTCCAAGCTCCAACTCTAAACTGGCAAACGGAGAACTCAAGCCTCAGTTTAAAAGTCACTTTTTTCCTTCAGATCACTTAGGTTCTGCCCCCATCTTCCTAACCAATCCTAGCCTTCTAGCTTTCCCTCCAATACTAGAACATGCCTCCTTAAGGCAAACCATCTCCCCAAGGGACTCGGTGTGGCTTACATGAGGCCGAGCCCACAATACATCAATACAAGCAATAACGGACACAATACAAAGCAATTAAAATAAATTTCATACACAAATAGCATAAACATTAAACAAAATACAGTGCACATTTAAAATCTATGGCTGGGCCAAATGTAATTGAAGTCTAAAAAATAATGCTGGGCATGAACAAGATACTAACTGGAGCGGGTAGCAGGGAGCACACAACGCCCTTGTTGTCCCAGCTCCATTGGCTGCCGATTTGCTACCGGACCCAATTTAAGGTGCTGGTTTTGGCCTACAAAGCCCTAAACGGTTCCGGCCCAAAATACCTTTCGGACCGCATCTTGGCCTACGAGCCCACGAGAACCTTGAGATCGTCTGGGGAGGTCCTTCTCTCGATCCCGCCTGCCTCACAGGCACGTCTGGCGGGGACGAGGGAGAGGGCCTTCTCGGTGGTGGCCCCCCGGCTGTGGAACACTCTCCCTGCAGACATCAGACAGGCGCCCTCCCTTATGTCCTTCTGAAAAAGCCTTAAGACATGGCTGTTCGAGAAGGCATTTAATTAAGTGCTATAATAATGTGGTAAAGATGACTGGAATGGAACAAGGAATATGAGATTGGCTATGATTCCACTATAAGACGAAGCGGATTTTTAGTGTAGCTTTGTAATTGTTGTGTAGTTTATATGTTGTTGTAATTGCCTCTTTGTAAAGTGTCTTTTATGTGTGTGTACACCGCCATGAGTCGCCCTAAAGGGCTGAGAATGGCGGTTAATAAATGCATCAAATAAATAAATAAATAAATGGGGGTGTTATACCTCTGAAAAAAGTTTATACATAAGACAAGCACTACATTTCCCCCTTCTTTTTTTAATTTTTAATTTTAATTTTTTTTTGTTTTTTTATATTTCTTTTTTAGGAAATAAATAAAATAAATAAATTTCCCATCTTCAATTTGGCAAAATGTTATCATTCCAAAATGAATTCTTAACCACATGATCAGCCATTGTTGTGAAATAAACACAAAGCCTTCTTTTTACTTACTTTCATGGCTCGCCATGGTAAAATCCCCTTCGTAAAGCCCATCACTGAAAGCCATGCCCCAGACGGAGAGAAGATCGTTCAAGGCCGGAATATTGGCTCCCCCGGTATCAGGCATCCACCATTGCCTGTAAAAAAAGGAGAAATAAAGGGGAGAATCCATAACACATCACCACTTTCTAGTCCTGAAAAGCCCACAATTTTTCTCATGCCAAATCAGATTCATTCCATCACTCAATATCCATGGCCAAGAGAGCCACTTAGGCTTGGGCGGTTTCGTTCGTTAATTTCGTAATTCGTTATTAATTCGTATTTAAATTAGCTTACGATCCGATATTGAGCCATGCAGGAATAGTGTGAGGAGTAATTAAGAATCGAAACAATTTTTCCAATTTTCGTAATTATTTCGTAATTATTTTCGTAATATAATATAATATAATATAATATAATAATATATAATATATAATACAATATATTATAATAATATAATATACAATAATATAATATAATAATATAATAATAATATATAATATAATATAATATATATAATATAATATAATATAATATAATAATATATAATCTAATAATATTATAATAATATAATAATATATAATAATATAATATAGTTGTTGTTTGTTTTATCACACCAACAGTCAACAACAGAGGGAGAGGGAAGCTTCAGAAGTTCCCCCTGTCCCATTTGGAGATTTTTTTAGCATATTGCGCAATCGCGTCCGCCATTAACGAATCAATTCGAAATTTATAAAATTTCGTAAATTTCGAAATTTTTTAAAGAAAAAATTCGGAATTCTTTTAAAAAAACAAAACGCAATGGACCCCCTAAAAACGAAACGAGTTTAGAAACAAATTTTTCCGTTGTTACCCAAGCCCTCAGCCACTATCAAGAACATCACATTCAGATTCATGACTAGACATCCTCTGCCACATGTTGCTGCGGCCCAGTCTGTGTATATGTGTTTTGTGTGTGTATGCGTATATGTGTGTGAATATATTTGTGCATATGTGTACAAATATATACACATATGCACAAATCTATATAAATAAAAATGTAATGTTAGTTCGTGCTACCATCAGAACTCAAAAACCACTGGGGGAATTGACACGAAATTTGGACACAAGTCACCTAACAGTCCAATTTATGTCCTCCACTCAAAAAAATTGATTTTGTCATTTGGGAATTGTCGTTGCTGGGATTTATAGTTTACCTACAATCAAAGAGCATTCTGAACTCCACCAATGATGGAATTGGGCCAAACTTAGCACACAGGGCTCCCATGACCAACTGAAAAAACTGGAAGGGTTTGGTGGGCATTGACTTTGAGTTTGGGAGTTGTAGTTCACCTACATCCAGAGAGCACTGTGGACACAAACAACGATGGATCTGGACCAAACTTGACACAAATATTCCATATACCTAAATATGAACACAGATGGAGTTTGGAGGAAATAAACCTTGACATTTGGGATTTGTAGTTACTGGGATTTATAGTTCACTACAATTAAAGAGCATTCTGAAACCCACAAACGACAGAAATGGGGCAAACTTCCCACACAGAACCCCCATGACCAACAGAAAATACTTAAAGCCACCCAGTCCAACTCTCTTCACCAGGGCAAGAAAATGTAATCAGAGCTCTCCTGACAGAGAGCCATCCAGTCATAAATATAGATAGATAGATAGATAGATAGATAGATATGATTATCACACAGAGAGAGAGATATAGTATCATAGATTTGAAAAAGACCCTTAAAGAAGGACTATGATATGTTGCATATTCCAGAGTAGGCAAACCAGGCACTCTCCACATCAACACTGACAAAGAAACAACAAGAAATGCTGTTTACTCACAAGCAGAAAGGAATTACATATATTAGAAACCAACACTTTCTCATTACTTTATTTTCCAGATCACCAGACTGGGCCACAGCAACGCGTAGCAGGGGACAGCTTATATATATATATATATATATATATATATATATATATATATATAAATAAATGCAATGTTTGTTTGTGGGATTAATGTAATTTGTTGGTCTGTGGCCACATCTAGAATCATAGAATCATAGAATCATAGAATCATAGAATCAAAGAGTTGGAAGAGACCTCATGGGCCATCCAGTCCAACCCCCTGCTAAGAAGCAGGAATATTGCATTCAAATCACCCCTGACAAATGGCCATCCAGCCTCTGCTTAAAAGCTTCCAAAGAAGGAGCCTCCACCACACTCCGGGGCAGAGAGTTCCACTGCTGAACGGCTCTCACAGTCTGAACAAGACCATCATTTTAGAAGAAATATTCACCCTGCTTTTGCACAGGAAAAAAAATGCCTCTTCTTGAAGACAACTTCCCATCTTCGGTTTTTGCAAATTGATATGAATTATACAATAATTAATATTTTTAAAACTGCCTGGAGGCATTGATTATAGTCACAGTGCTTTTTAAATTGATTCATCAAAGCCAATTAGAGGTGCATTCCTTCTCAGAAATGTAGATAGCACTATAGGGATTCATTCCTTTAGTGTTCTGCTTGGTTTACTAGTCCCAAAATTGCCAGAAAATAAATTGTCTCCAAAATGCAAACAGCTTGCACGGCTTCCCAAACTCCATACCTTGTGTTTTCATCGTAAAATTTGACTTTCCTCATCACCGAAGTGTTGTACCAATCGCTGAATACTATGAGAGACAGGCCATTGTCCACATCCCTCCTCAGTTTCGTGATCTCTTCGGGAAAATACTCTTCTTCGCTGTCCACCATTAGCAGGGTCCCTGTGTATAAATGAGGGAAAGGCATTCAGAATCCTCAAGCACATCTTGTACCAGTTCTCTCTTTCAGTAAAGTTGCCTATGTGTATTTTAATTTCACTTTCCATATTTGGTCCCATTCCCTTAAATTTATCGGTTTTCCAATGTTTCTGGCCCATTTGACCATATATTCTTTTACTAGCCATCCCCTGCCATGCGTTGCTGTGGCCCAGTCTGGTGATCTGGAAAATAAAGTAATGGTTTCTAATATATATAATTACTTTCTGCTTGTGGGTAAACAGTATTCCTTGTTGTTTCTATGTCAGTGTTGATGTGGAGATTGTCTGGTTTGCCTGCTCTGGAACATGCGACATATAATCGTCCTTCTTTAGGGGTCCCTTTCAAATCTATGATACTAAATCTGTGTGTGTGTGTGTGAATCATATCTATCTATATCTATATCTATCTATCTATCTCTATCTATCTATCTATCTCTATCTATCTATCTATGGCTGGATGGCTCTTTGTCAGGAGGACTTTGATTACGTTTTCTTGCCATCATGAAGGGAGTTGGATTGGATGACCTTAAGTATTTTCTGTTGGTCATGGGGGTTCTGTGTGGAAAGTTTGCCCCGATTCTGTCGTTTGTGAGGTTCAGAATGCTCTTTGATTGTAGGTGAACCGTGAATCCCAGTGACTAGAACTCCCAAATGTCAAGGTCTATTTCCCCCAAACTCCATCTGTGTTCATATTTGGGCATATTGAGTGCTTGTGCCAAGTTTGGTCCAGATCCATCATTGTTTGAGTCCACAGTGCTCTCTGGATGTAGGTGAACTACAACTCCCAAACTCAAGGTAAATGCCCACCAAACCCTTCTAGTGTTTTCTGTTGGTCATGGGAGCCCTGTGTGTCACCTTCACTTAGTGTGTGACCATCACTCAGAACCCCCCCCCCCCAAAAAAAAAAAAACAGTGGAAAGGACTTTAAACCCGCAAAAGCTAAATAAGGAAAAGCTAAATGACAATACAGGAAAAAAATGGAAGAGGGAGGAAAGAAAGGGGAGAAAGAAAGAAGAAGGAAAGAAAGAAAAGAAAGAATGAATGAATGAGTGAATGAATGAATGAAGAATGGAAGCAAAGAGAGAGGGAAGGAAGGAAAGAGGTAAAAAAGGAAGAAAGGCGTGAAAGAGGGAAAGAAAAGGGATGGAAAGAAAGGGTAAAGAAAGAAGGAAGGAGAGAAGGAAAGAAAAAAGGAAAGGGGGAAAGAGGGAGCAAAGGAAAAAGAGAAAGAAAGGGAGAAAGAGGGAGGGATGGAAGAGGGAGAAAGAATGAAGGAAAGAAAGAAAAAGAAAGAAAGAAAGAAAGAAAGAAGCATGGAAGCAAAGAGCGAAGGAAGGAAGGAAAGAGGTAAAGAAGGAAGAAAGGATAGAAAGAGGAAAAGAAAAGGAAAGAAAAAAGGAAAGGGGGGAAAGAGGGAGCAAAGGAAAAAGAGAAAGGGAGAAAGAGGGAGAGAAGGAAGAAAGAATGAAGGAAAGAAAGAAAAAGAAAGAAAGAAAGAAAGAAGCATGGAAGCATGGAAGCAAAGAGCGAAGGAAGGAAGGAAAGAAGTAAAGAAGGAAGAAAGGATAGAAAGAGGAAAAGAAAAGGAAAGAAAAAAGGACAGGAGGGAAAGAGGGAGCAAAGAAAAAAGGAAAGGAGGGAAAGAGGGAGCAAAGGAAAAAAGAGAAAGAAAGGCAGAAAGAGGAAGGGAAGGAAGGGGAGAAAGAATGAAGGAAAGAAAAAGAAAGAAAGAAAGAAAGAAAGAAAGAAGCATGGAAGCAAAGAGCGAAGGAAGGAAGGAAAGAGGTAAAGAAGGAAGAAGAGAAAGAGGAAAAGAAAAGGGATGGAAAGAAAGGGGTAGAGAAAGAAGGAAGGAGAGAAGGAAAGAAAAAAGGAAAGGAGGGAAAGAGGGAGCAAAGGAAAAAAGAGAAAGAAAGGGAGAAAGAGGGAGGGAAGGAAAGTCAGAAGGAAGGATGGAAGCAAAAAGCAAAGGAAGGAAAGAAAGAGGTAGAGAAGGAAAGAGAAAGAGGAAAAGAAAAAAAGGGAAGGAAAGGAAGAGGTAGAGAAGGAAAGAAAAATGAAAGGAAGGAAAGAGGGAGCAAAGGAAGGAGGGAAAGCGGTAGAGAAGGAAGAAAGGAGAGAAAGAGGGAGGGAAGGAAAGACGGAAGGATGGAAGCAAAAAGTGAAGGAAGGAAGGAAAGAGGCAGAGAAGGAAGAAAGGAGAGCAAGGGAAGGAAAAGGGAGGAGGGAAAGAGGTCGAGAAGGAAGGGAGAAGGAAAGAAGAAAAGGGAGGGAGGGAGGGAGGGAGGGAGGGAGGGAGGGAGGGAGGGAGGGAAGGAAGGAAGGAAGGAAGGAAGGAAGGAAGGAAGGAAGGAAGGAAGGAAGGAAGGAAGGAAGGAGCGAAGGAGGGAGCGAAGGAGGGAAAAGGGAGGGAAGGTTGGCCACAGCAATGCATGGTTGGTACAGCTAATACAAAATAATTCCCTGATATACTTTCATGTCCAAAACAAATGAAAGGTGGATTTGAAAGCAGGAATTAATATGAGATATTTGAAGCCTACGTATTTCACAACTGTGTGTATTCACTTCAATTCCACACAACAACAGTGGGCAAACTTCAGTGATCCAAATGAAAAGCTGAACTGCAACACCCATCAGCCACACCTTGTAGGAAGGTATTGGTTCCTACAGATGAACTCAATCAAAATCAGAGTCTATTTTGACATTTCTCAAGTCTTCTAAGCTTTGCAGCCCAAAACAATGAAGATGTACTTTGAGCTGAGTCAAGACAAGGAGGTTTCCAATTACTTACCATACTGACTAGCGTCGAAACAGGTAAACGGTGAACCCAGGACTTCAACAAAATACCCCATGCTTCTCAGGTGTTGGTACATATCCCTGAAGTTGGTGTGAATGTGATCACCATTCCTAAGAGGAAATATAGAATTTATGTTTCTATCAGATTGCTTTCAATTAATATACGAAATATGCTCTGGGAATGATTCCAGACTAATCCTATCACACGCATCCCATGTAAGCCCACCAACACTGGGAGGAAAAGAGATGCAATTGTGCTATCTATATGCAAATACAACTACAGTGCAGTGTCAATACAGAAATGTTATCCCTGGCTTATAAACTGCCAAAAAATAAGAAGAGGCAAGGCCTACAGAGCCTTTCAAGTGCATTATTTGTGACAACATAGATCAAGGAAAACATCAAATGAGAATTCCCTTGCCTTAACTAGATTGCCATCTCACAGCAGGGTTTCTATACTCATATGTCAGCAATTAGATTTGCAAACTCAACCCATGTTTGCCTCCATGACCAATTAATTCCAAAACAAAACACGCACATTAAATGCTTGTGGAAAGTCAGGAACTACGAAAACATGTTTATTACTCAAGTGAATACTTTGCATATTATCTAGACCAGTGTTTCTCAAGCTTCCTAATGCCGTGATCCCTTAATACAGTTCCTCATGTTGTGGTGACCCCCAACCATAGCATTATTTTTGTTGCTACTTCATAACTAATTTTGCTTCTGTTATGAATCGTCATGTAACTATCTGATATGCAGGATGTGTTTTCATTCACTGGATCACATTTGGCACAAATATCCTGGTTCTTATTTCAGGAAATGTGCTCTTTTCTTGAGGCCTGCTGTATTTTGAAATGATAATATGACTAGGTTCTTGTGGGTTTTTTCGGGGCATATATGGCCATGTTCTAGAGACATTTTCTCCTGACGTTTCGCCTGCATCTATGGCAAGCATCCTCAGAGGTAGTGAGGTCTGTTGAAATTAGGAAAATGGGTTTATATATCTGTGGAATGACTGGGTGGGGCAAAGAGCTCTTTTCTGCTGGAGCTGGGTGGGAATGTTTCAACTGACCACCTTCATTAGCATTTGAAGGCCTGGTTGAGCCTGGGGGAATGTTTTGTTGAGAGGTGTTAAGATGTGCCTGGTTGTTTCCTCTCTGCTGTTTTGCTATTGTAATTTTAGAGTTTTTTTAATACTGGTAATATGATTGCTCAAATAAGTTGTTTTTATTGTTGTTGTTGTTGTTGTTGTTATTATTATTATTATTTTCCTGGTTCTTATTTCAGGAAATGTGCTCTTTTCTTGCGGTCTGTTGTATTTTGAAATGATCACATGACTGCTCAAATAAATAAAATGTTGTTGTTATCATTACTATTACTATTACTATTACTATTATTATTATTATTATTATTTTCCTGGTTCTTATTTCAGGAAATGTGCTCTTTTCTTGAGGTCTGATGTATTTTGAAATGATCATATGACTGCTCAAATAAATAAAATGTTGTTGTTGTTGTTGTTGTTGTTATTATTATCCTGGTTTTTCCTTCAGGAAATGTGCTCTTTTCTTGAGGTCTGTTGTATTTTGAAATGATCATATGACTGCTCAAATAAATAAAATGATATTATTATTATTATTATTATTATTATTATTATTATTATTATTATTATTATTATCCTGGTTCTTCTTTCAGGAAATGTGCTCTTTTCTTGAGGTCTGTTGCATTTTGAAATGGTCATATGACTGCTCAAATAAATAAAATGATATTATTATTATTATTATTATTATCATTATTATTTTCCTGGTTCTTCTTTCAGGAAATGTGCTCTTTTCTTAAGGTCTGTTGTATTTTGAAATGATCATATGACTGCTCAAATAAATAAAATGTTGTTGTTATCATTACTATTACTATTATTATTATTATTATTATTATTATTATTATTATTATTTTCCTGGTTCTTATTTCAGGAAATGTGCTCTTTTCTTGAGGTCTGTTGTATTTTGAAATGATCATATGACTGCTCAAATAAATAAAATGTTGTTGTTATTATTATTATTATTATTATTTTCCTTCTTTCAGGAAATGTGCTCTTTTCTTTAGGTCTGTTGCATTTTAAAATGGTCATATGGCTGGCCAAATAAATCTATATAAATAAAAATGTAATGTAGTTCATGCTACCATCAGAACTCAAAAACCACTGGGGGAATTGACGCCAAATTTGGACACAAGACACCTAACAGTCCAATTTATGTCCTCCACTCAAAAAAATTGATTTTGTCATTTGGGAATTGTCATTGCTGGGATTTATAGTTTACCTACAATCAAAGAGCATTCTGAACTCCACCAATGATGGAATTGGGCCAAACCTAGCACACAGGGCTCCCATGACCAACAGAAAAAACTGGAAAGGTTTGGTGGACATTGACCTTGAGTTTGGGAATTATAGTTCACCCACATCCAGACAGCACTGTGGACTCAAACAATGATGGATCTGGACCAAACTTGGCATGAATATTCCATATGCCCAAATATGAACATGGAGTTTAAGGGAAATAGACCTTGACATTTGGGAGTTGTAGTTGCTGGGATTTATAGTTCACCTACAATCAAAGAGTATTCTGAACTCCACCAATGATGGAATTCAACCAAACATAGCATACAGGACTTCCATGACCAACAGAACACACTGGAAGGGTTTGGTGGGCATTGACCTTGAGTTTGGGAATCACAGTTCACCTACATCCAGAGAGCACTGTGGACTCAAACAATGATGGATCAGCTAGTAAATAAAAAAATAAATGATAAGCTAGCTGGCATTGACCGCCCCCCCCCCCCCGCCCCATGTGCAACGAGAAGTTGCTGCTAACTGTGAGAGAAATAAGGTTGAATACTGTGAAAGCCATCCATTAAATGGACCATTGAATCACAATAGACAACTCAAGAGATGTCTAGAAAAAGTGTCCTCCTACTCCAGCATGACTCTATGGCAGCCTGTTTAATAAAATAATAAATATTTCCCATGGCTTCACATATCAACACAAAGTCCTGGAAAGCATTTCCTGCAGGTGGTGCAGGGGTCGTACTGTACTTTCTATTTTGCCAATTACGCATAATTTGTCGCTATTCATTTCTTAGAAATAAACCCACCAGTCTAAGGGGTCATTCTTCATCCTTAAATTATCCCTCGGGAAATATCCCGGTGGGTAGCGGAGATTGTGATATTGATCCCACAGGACGCGCTTGCTGCGAGGGGGAGTCGGGATCACCTTCACTTTGATGGGGAGTTTCACGGTGGAAGTCTGTTCAACGCCAGCTTTTGACTGAGAAAAAAAAAGGAAACAAAAAATTAAGTCTATTGGGATTTTTTCCCCCAAAGAGAACCCATTATTATTATTATTATTATTATTATTATTATTATTATTATTATTAAACTTTATTTGTACCCCGCTAGCATCTCCCAAGGGATTCGATGCGGCTTACAACAGGCCGAAGCCCAGCACAACACAATACAACAATACAATACATAGCAAAATAAAACAGTTAAAGCAGAAAAACAATAGCAATAACAATACAACAGGACGTTATTAAAAACTGAGCCGGCTGAGGTGGGGTACAGGGTTAAAAGTGCTGAAAAAAGTGTCGGAGGGATATAAGATTAAAGTATAAGTGCGGTGTGCGTTGAGAGTGATCTTGGCTCTACTAAAGTGCTTCTGGCTTTGGTAGTGGGGATTCCTAATCTGAGAAGGCACGTTGGAATAGCCAGGTTTTCAGGTTTTTTCTAAAGACCGCCAAGGTGGGGGCCTGTCTGAGATCTTTCGGGAGGGCATTCCAGAGGCGGGGGGCCACCACAGAGAAAGCCCTGTCCCGCGTCCCCACCAAACGCGCCTGTGAGGCGGGTGGGATCACAAGCAGGGCCTCTCCTGATGACCGGAGCGAGCGTGTGGGTTCGTAGACTGTGATGCGGTCTCGTAGGTAGGATGGTCCCAAACCGTTCAGGGCTTTGTAGGTAAGCACCTGCACCTTAAATTGGGCTCGGAAGATAAATGGCAGCCAGTGGAGCTCCTTGAACAGGAGGGTTGACCTCTCTCTGTAAGGGGCCCCCGTTAGCATCCTGGCTGCTGCCCGTTGGACCAGTTGGAATTTCCGAGCCGTTTTTAAGGGCAGCCCTACGTAGAGCGCATTGCAGTAGTCCAGTCTAGAGGTGACTAAAGCATGGACCACCCCAGCCAGATCAGCCTTCGCGAGGTACGGGCGCAGCTGGCGCACAAGTCTCAGTTGTGCAAAAGCCCCCCCGGTCACCGCCGACGCCTGAGCCTCAAGCGTGAGCGATGAATCCAGGAGGACTCCCAAACTGCGGACCTGTGGTTTCAGGGGGAGTGTAACCCCGTCCAACACAGGTTGCCACCTGGTTTGCGATCAACCAGGAGGACCTCTGTCTTGTCGGGATTGATCTTCAGCTTGTTCGTCCTCATCCAGATAGACACAGGGCCAGGCACTCGTCCAGCACCCGAGGGGCCTCCTTGGAATTAGGTGGAAAAGAGTAGTAGAGTTGTGTGTCATCTGCATAGAGATGGCACCCAACTCCAAAACTCCGGAGTATTTTGCCCAAGACTATGTTGATAACACTAGGTAACATTTATTATTATTATTCCTCGTTTGAAAATATTATTTTCTGTTTAATTGTGCAGCATTGTACTTATTTTGAAAGTAGTTGTTCTGCTCCAGAAACTTTATTTTGTTGCTTAGTTGAGATTCGATGAGATTTATTGAAAAACTAGCGAAATGTGCTGCAAGATGTCCCTCCCGCAAAATCAAGGTTTGGGCAGTTTAATAAACTTTTTTCAAGTTTTTATAATACAACCAATTGTATTATAAAAACTGGCAATGACAATGATAACCCAGGAACAAAAATCAGAAGTGGAGTGGGCAGATCAAAAGACAACCTGGCAAAATGGCACTACCTAGAACAGTGTTTCTCAACCTTCCTAATGCTGCGACCCCTTAATACAGTTACTCATATTATGGTGACCCCCAACCATAAAATTATTTTCGTTGTTACTTCGTAAATGTAATTTTGCTACTGTTAGGAATTGTAATGTCAATATCTGATCTGCAGGATGTATTTTTATTCACTGGACCAAATTCAGCACAAATACACAATATGCCCAAATCTGAATACTGGTGGGGTTGGGGGGAGGGTTGATTTTGTCATCTGGGAGTTGTAGTTGCTGGGATTTATAGTTCGCCTACAATCAAAGAGCATTCTGAACTCCACCAATGAAGGAATTCAGCCAGACTAGGCACACAGAACTCCCATGAGCAAGAGAAAATACTGGAAGGGTTTGGTGGGCATTGACCTTGAGTTTTGGAGTTGTAGTTCACCTACATCTAGTGAGCACTGTGGACTCAAACAATGATGGATCTGGACCATACTTGGCATGGATACTCAATATGCCCAAACGTGAACACTGGTGGAGTTTGGGGAAAATAGCCCTTGACATTTGGGAATTCGAATCCGGGGAGAGGTGTAGTTGTTGGGATTTATAGTGGTTTTGTTTTTTGTTTTTTTGTCGTGTCAGGAGCATCCTGTTGTGAGAGAATTGGCCGTCTGCAAGGACATTGCCCAGGGGACGCCTGGATGATTTTTGATGTTTTATCATCCTTGTGGGAGGCTTCTCTCATGTCCCCACATGAGGAGCTAGAGCTGATAGAGGGAGCTCATCCACCTCTCCCCGGATTCGAACCTGCGACCTGTCGGTCTTCAGTCTGCCAGCACAGGGCTTTAACCCACTGCACCACCAGGCTCCGGGATTTATAGGTCATCTACAATGAAAGAGTATTCTAAACCTCACCAACAATAGAATTTGGCCAAACTTCCCACGCAGAACTCCCATGACCAACAGAAAATACAGTGTTTTCCGATGGTCTTTGGTGACCCCTCTGCTACCCCCCTTGCGCCCCCCCCCCAGGGGTCCTGATCCCCAGGTTCAGAAATGCTGACCTAGAAGAATCCTCCACCTTGTGCAACTGTGGAGCAGAACAAACAGCTTCGTATCTGTATGCTTGTCCACAATGCCCTGCCTCATGCACAGAGGAAGAATTGTTTAAAGCTACAGACAATGTTCAGAAACTGAAAATGGTCCAACGGGCAGCAGCTAGGTTACTTACCGGAGTGTCATACAGGGAGCATACCACCCCCCTGTTGTGTCAGCTGCCAATCCAATTCTGAGCACAATTCAAACTGCTGGTTTTGACCTATAAAACCCTATACAGTTTTGGTCCAGCGTACCTGTCCGAACGTATCTCCTTCTATGTCCCACCTCAGAGTTTAAGATTTTCTAGGGAGGCCCTGCTCTCGGCCCTGCCTTTGTCTCAAACATGTTTGGCTGGGACGAGGGACAGGGCCTTCTCGGTGGTGGCCCCCCGCCTGTGGAATTCACTTCCCGGGGAAATAAGGTCATCATCATCCCTCTTCACCTTTAGAAAGAAGGTCAAAACATGGATGTGGGACCAGGCCTTCGGGCAATTAGGTTAAGGGACAATTGCTATGGCTTGGAAATGGATTTGGATAAGTTAAACGGAGTACTCAATAGTATATGGCTAGATAAACAGCCACCAGACTGGCAATAGCTTAATGGACTGTAAGTATACTGTTTTAATTTTTATGTCTTAATGTTTGTGTTTTTAACTGTTAAAATTGCTGTTTGTATTTTATATGCGACATTGAACTATTGCCAATTGGAAGCCGCCCTGAGTTCCTCTAGGGCAGTGGTTCTCAACCTTCCTAATGCCACGACCCCTTAACATAGTTCCTCATGTTGTGGTGACCCCGAACCAGCAAATTATTTTCATGACAACTTCACAACTGTAATTTTGCTCCAGCTATGAAGCATAATATAAATATCTGAAATGCAGGATGTATTTTCATTCACTGGACCAAATTTGGCACAAATATCCGATACACCGAAATTTGAACACTGCTGGCGTTGGGTGGAGGATTGATTTTGTCATTTGGGAGTTGTCGTTGCTGGGATTTATAGTTCACCTACAATCAGAGAGCATTTCAAACTCCACCAATGATGGAATTGAACCAAACTTGGCACACAGAATTCCCACTACTAACAGAAAATACTGGAAGGGTGTGATGCGCACTGGAGTTTTGGAGTTGTAGTTCACCTACATCCCGAGAGCACTGTGGACTCAAACAATAATGAATCTTGACATGAAAATCAATATGCCCAAATGTGAACTCTGCTGGAGTTTGGGGAAAATAGACCTTGACATTGGGAGTTGTAGTTACTGGCATTTATAGTTCACCTATAATCAAAGAGCATTTCAAACTCCACCAATGATGGAATTGAACCAAACTTGGCACACAGAATTCCCATTACCAACATAAAATACTGGAAGGGTGTGATGCGCACTGGAGTTTTGGAGTGGTAGTTCACCTACATCCCGAGAGCACTATGGACTCAAACAGTAATGAATCTAGACCAAATTTGACATGAAAATCAATATGCCCAAATGTATACTCTGCTGGAGTTTGGGGAAAATAGACCTTGACATTGGGAGTTGTAGTTACTGGGATTTATAGTTCACCTACAATCAAAGAGCATTCTGAACCCCACCAAGGTTAGAATTGGGCCAAACTTCCCACACAGAACCCCCATGACTAACAGAACATACTGTGTCTTTGGCGACCCCTCTGACACCTCCGCGTGACCCCTCCAGGGGTCCCGACCCCCAGGTTGAGAAACGCTGCCCTAGGGGTTGAGAAGGGTGGGGTAAAAGTGTTCGAAATAAAATAAAAATAAAAATAATGTGGTCGCTGTTGCCTGTTTTAGTCAAAAATTATTTAACCGCTTGTGCTCCTGCTATTTTTATCAGTTTTATACTTATTGATGCAATGCTTTTGACACTAAATAAATAAATATCTTGCCGTGCACAAATCATAAAGGCTTGACTTCCAAAGGCAGCATGGCCCACATTAGAGCTGTGCCCAAAAAACACCATCGACTGAAGGTTTTATTGAGCAGTGGGGGGAAAAGAGGTAAACTCACCTCATTTTCTGATGGAGAGGAGATGGTGATCATGACGTGTCCATGCGCAATGCCTTCCCAAGAAGCCGCTTTCTTTGCAACGGAGATGGAAATGGCAAGGTATCCCGACCAGGGCCACAGGACCGAGGAGTAAGAGAAAGCCACCTCGATGTAATCTCCGTTCTGGGGCAAATATGGCTGCCATTCAGGCTGTGCAGAACAAAAACAGAACTCAGGTTAGTTCACTAATGGGCAAATATTTAAAACGGAGAGCAGGGCTAGAAACAGGGGGACAGTGGAAATTGCAGTGGCACCGTCTACCCATTTTTTGTGTATACCACTTAAAGTAGAAATAATATTCAGTCCGGGTTGTTGTAGGTTTTTTCAGGCTATATGGCCATGTTCTAGAGACATTCTCTCCTGATGTTTTGCCTGCATCTATGGCAGGCATCCTCAAAGGTAGTGAGGGAAAACTAGGGAAAAGGGCTTATATATTTGTGGAATGACCAGGGTGGGACAAAGAACTCTTGTCTGCTGGAGCTAGGTGTGAATGTAAATTGGCACATAACCTATAGAGATTTATATCATTACACATGCGCAATTTCTGCATCCTGTGATAAATAGAAGTGGGTCAGGGGAAATCTTTAATGAATGCCCCTCGTATCTTCTGTGGAAACACAATTCTTTTCTCTCAAAGGAACATCTCTTAAATGTGCCTGATTGGTTTTTTTTTTTGTTTTTTTTTTACAGAGGACAGAGGACCAGCATTATTTGATTTTCCCTTCTGAGGATCAAATATGAGTCGGCTTGAGTCCTTATGGGAAGAGATCATCCGGAGTTTTGGAGTTCGATGCCATCTGTACGCAGATGACATCCAACTCTATCACTCATTTCCACCAGAGGCTAAGGAGGATGTCCAAGTACTGAACCGGTCCCTGGCTGCTGTAACGGTCTGGATGAGGGCTAGCAAATTGAAGTTGAATCCAGACAAGACAGAGGTCCTCCTGGTCAGTCGCAAGGCCAAACAGGGTATAGGGTCACAACCTGTGCTGGATGGGGTCACACTCCCCTTGAAGGCCCAGGTTCACAGCTTGGGAGTTCTCCTGGATTCATCACTGAGCCTGGAATCCCAGGTTGCAGTGGTGGCCAGGGGAGCGTTCGCACAATTAAAACTTGTGCGCCAGACTTGGCCACGGTGGTCCACGCTCTCGTTACATCTAGGATAGACTACTGCAACGCACTCTACATGGGGTTGCCTTTGAAGACTGCTCGGAAGCTTCAAATAATCCAACGAGAGGCAGCCAGGTTAATAACTGGGGTGGCATACAGGGAGCATACAACTCCCATGTTACGCCAGCTCCACTGGCTGCCAGTTTGCTACCGGGCACAATTCAAAGTGCTGGCTTTGGCCTATAAAGCCCTAAAAGGCCTCGGCCCAAAGTACCTGTCCAAATGCATCTCCCGCTATGTACCGCTATTAAGATCCTCTGGGGAGACCCTGCTTTCCGTCCCGCCATTGTCACAGGCACGAATGGTGGGGACGAGAGACAGGGCCTTCTCGGTGATTTCTCCCCAGCTATGGAACTCCCTTCCTGGTGAGATCAGGTCGGCCCCCTCCCTCCTGTCCTTTAGAAGGATGGTAAAAACTTGGCTGTGGGACCAAGCTTTCGGGACAGGGCAATAAAGCAGCAATAGGAAAGATGACCAGGCCAATGAGATTTGGCGCGGAAGACTAGAATGGTTTTAAATAGTGTATTTTAATATTTTGATAATTGTTTTTAATGTTTATGTATTGTATGTGAATCTGTGCCCCAACATTGAATGTTTGCTGTGTATATGCTGTGCTCCGCCCTGAGTCCCCTTCGGGGTGAGAAGGGCAGAATACAAAGGTTTTAAATAAATAAATAATAAAGACAGGATAAAAATAAAGACAGAAAAGATCTGCAGCACCTTTGCAATGCATTTCTAATTGGGTTTGTGCTGCTGCATCACTCAATTCTCATTGCTGGGAAGCCTTGATCTGCTCTGATGCATATCTTTCTGCTCCATTCACTGTTGTTTTCTATATCCTTATTTATTTAGAGGGCAGGACGACAGGATGGAAGAAAAGTTTGGCAAGCACACCCCTTTAAAAAAAATCTAGTCCATTAATATACTTGAGATTGGAAAACACAACGGATAGCCTTCAATTGCTCAACCTTTCAAAGCGTACCTTATCCACAATTCTTCCGGTGACTCCCATTCCATTAAGGATAGTAACGTTCACAATGGTTGGCATGCCTCCATAGTAAATAGGCTGGGAGCAGTAAGGCCACATGTAAGGGCATTCCGTCAAGTCGATGTAGCTTGGACTCAAACTAAACAATCAGGAAAAATAGGAACATGCAGCCATTAAAAGATTAGGGCAGGCAAAACATACACAAAGGAATGATTGTCTTCCTAGGAATAATATGAATGCACGTGGGGCCTCAAACGAAATGTCTTAGATGTCAAAACAACATAAAATACAACCAGGCAGATTATATGTTAATTTAGCATGTTAAAATGAGTAAACAAATGGCTAAGTTTTAAACTAGTGCTATTGTATATCTATAAAGTAATGGGAAGAGTTAACATGAAGAATATTAAATGTCAAGGGAAAGATCAAATCCAAATATGATAACCAAACTCAACAGAAGCAGAGGATTTGGTAGCTATTAACATCAGCAATTGGCCCCAACAATTGTTCAGCCAAATTGAGATGCGACACTGGAGTCAAGTTACCATACATATTTGAGTATAAGCCGTGTTTTTCAACTCTTTTTTAAGGCTGAAAAAACTCCCCTCAGCTTATAGTGGAGTCAAAGTTATTTATTATTTTGCTCTATTATCATCATCATCACTTTATTTCTTAATTAGTCGCTCTCCACCAAAGTGCTCCGAGCGACTTACAATTTAAAATAGTAAAATTATTATTTTACTCTATTATTATTACATTTACATTATCTTACTCTATAATTTTTTATTATTTTATTACATTCATTATTTTACTCTATTATTATTACATTTGTTATTTTACTCTATTATTATTACATTTACATTATTTTACTGTATAATTTTTTATTATTTTTATTTTTATTATTTTATTATTTTTATTACATTCATTATTTTACTATTTTATTACATTATTACATTACATTATTACATTATTTTATTACATTTCATTATTTTACTCTATTATAATTACATTTGTTATTTTAACTCTATTATTATTACATTTATAATTTTACTCTATTATTGTTGTTATTACACTTACACTATTTTACTCTATTTATTAGTATTATTACATTTATTATTTTACTGTTTATTATTGTTATTATATTTATTATTTACTCTATTATTATTACATTTACATTATTTTCCTCTAATATTATTTTTTGCATTTATTATTTTACTCTATTTATTGTTATTGTTGCATTTACATTATTTTACTCTATTACTATTAATATTATTATTATTATATTTATTATTTTACTCTCTTTGTTATTATTGTAAGGATACGTAAGCACATTTACATTGAAGAAGGTTAGAATAATGGTTTAATCAGCACTGGACAGTCTTATCTTAAATTACAGTTTTATGTAAATATTCAAAAAATGTTTAACCTACACATGTAATTTTGTTGGTATCTATTTTTATTTTGAAATTTACCAGTAGCTGCTGCATTTCCAACCCTTGGCTTAAACTTGAGTCAATACGTTTTCCCAGTTTTTTGTGGTAAAATTAGGTGCCTCGGCTTATATACAGGTTGGCCGATACTCGAGTATATACGGTAGAAGGAAATTTAAAGGGAAGAGAATCTGGAGGAAGGGTGGGAGCATTTGCTAGACATTATATCTTTTTTAAAAAAAATATTATGTTTAGTACTCCCCTTATAGAGTCCTCCATACTCTACTTATACAATCTAATTTAAAAAATAATTTGCTTTTAGTGTTTTTCCAAACATTTATCATTGTCAAGATATCAAAATGCTTCCTTGGAGACTAGGACGCGGAACAATGGCTTCAAACTACAAGAGAGGAGATTCCATCTGAACACGAGGAAGAACTTCCTGACTGTGACAGCCGTTCAGCAGTGGAACTCTCTGCCGCGGAGTGTGGTGGAGGCTCCTTCTTTGGAAGCTTTTAAACAGAGGCTGGATGGCCATCTGTCAGGGGTGATTTGAATGCAATATTCCTGCTTCTTGGCAGAATGGGGTTGGACTGGATAGCCCATGAGGACTCTTCCAACTCTTTGATTCTATGATTCTATGATTTGATGTGCTGAATAATAAAAAATATAATAGGTCCTTCCCACTATCTTCTCGTGTTAACAACCAAAGATGTCATTTTGTGTTTTCATTCTCAAAGCTTTCAGATGTCTCTGCTTTAGATCCTAGCAACACCCTTTTTAATTACGAACTAAACCAGAACTGGAAAAAGCAGAAAGCCGATTTCCTTTATTGTTACCACAGATGCCTTCTTGAACGAAAGACATCTCAACGCAAGGGCTTATTCCGAGTTTGTTTTTGAAAAAGCCTCACCTGGCCTGTGGTTTGTAACTGTTGAGAATCTGATAGGCTCTGAGAAGATCCAGTTTGCCATGGCCTTGCTCAAACATGTTGACTCCCGGAAGCCGGCGGGCCGAGGCAATCAGGGCTTGTTTCATGCTAGCCGGGTTCACCATTTCACGCTTCTGAACTGTGCTAAAAATGACAACCATTATAGTATTACGATCACAGTAAAATCATTGTCTGGTTTAAATAATTGATTTTATTTCTGGAAAAAACAAGATAAACAGCAGCTGCTCCAAATCTTTGACCACACTTGTCGAAACAACAAGAGGAAGAGAAAAGAAGGAAGCGAATACGCCTGTCTCAAAAGCTTGTTAAAAATGTGTAAATTATTATAAGTAAGACCATATAATACAATACAATACAATACAATACAATACAATACAATAATATAATATAATATAATATAACATAATATAATATAATATAATATCTATATAAAAAAATGTAATGTTCGTTTGTGGGATTAACAGAACTCAAAAACCACTGGACAAATTGACACCAAATTTGGACACAAGACACATAACAACCCAATGTATGTCCTTCACTAAAAAAAAAATGATTTTGCCATTTGGGAGTTGAAGTTGCTGGGATTTATAGTTCACCTACAATCAAAGAGCATTCTGAACACCACAAATGATGGAATTGAAACAAATTTGGCACACAGTTTTCCCATGACCAACGGAAAATACTGGAAGGGTTTAGTGGGCAGTGTCCTTTGGTTTTGGAGTTGTAGTTCACTGACATCCCGAGATCACTGTGGACTCAAACAATGATGGATCTGGACCAATATCTCCACGAATACTCAATATGCCCAAATGTGAACACTGGTGGAGTTTGGGGAAAATAGGATCTTGTCATTTGGGAGTTGTAGTCGCTGGGATTTATAGTTCACCTACAATCAAAGAGCATTCTGGACCCCACCAACGATAGAATTGGGCCAAACCTCCCACACGGAACGTCCATGTAGGCCACAGCAACGCGTGCCAGGGAATATAATATATCATATCATATATTGTATATACATATAATATTTATAATATTATAATGTAATACAATATAATACTAATAATAATATGATATAATTATATATTTATATTACATGTAATATTACTAACAATATTACAATAAAATGGTATAGTACAATATAGTAATATTTAATACTGATATTGTACTATGCTAATAATATAATATATTGTATGTATATATATCTTGTAAGCCGCTCTGAGTCCCCTTTGGGGTGAGAAGGGCGGCATATAAATGTTGTAAATAAATAAATAATCCAGGCAAAAGGGAGATAAGATCCTCCCAATGTTGTTGGACTCCCAACTCCGATCATATTTCACAGGCTTGGCTTATGTATATCACTATACAAGGAAAAATTTTCACCGATTCCTTACCTCACCAGAAGCGTGACCGCCCCGGCCACCACAGGGGAGGCCACGCTGGTACCAGAGAGTGAACGGCACCCGCCTTTCATGCCAGAACCTCTCACTCCAGAGCCATAGGTCACGATGTCCGGCTTAACTCTGCCATAACCTCCCGGCAGTTCCTTGAGGAGAAAACCATGCAGGAAAGTCAGCTACAGTGATATCTTGAGTTAAGAGCTTAATTCTGTAACCAAGCTCTTAACTCAAAATGCTCTAATAGTGGTTCTCAACCTTCCTAACGCCGCGACCCCTTCATACAGTTCCTCATGTTGTGTTGACCCCCCAACACTAAAATTATTTTCGTTGCGACTTCATAACTGGAATTTTGCTACTGTTATGAATCGTCATGTAAATATCTGATAGGCAGGATGTATTTTCATTCTCTGGACCTTGGGAGTTGTAGTTGCTGGGATTTATAGTTCACCTACAATCAAACGGCATTCTGAACTCCTCCTACAATGGAATTGACCCATACTTGGCACACAGAACTCCCATGACCAGCACAAAATAATGAAAGGGTTAGGTGAGCATTGGCCTTGAGCTTGGGAGTTGTAGTTCACCTATCTCCAGAAAGCACTGTGGACTCAAACAATGATAGATCTGGAGTAAACTTGGCAAGAATACTCAATATGTCCAAATGGGAACACTGGTGGAGTTTGGGGAAAATAGACCTTGACATTTGGGAGTTGTAGTTGCTGGGATTTATAGTTCACCTACAATCAGAGAGCATTCTGAACCCCACCAATGATACAATTGGGCAAGACCTCCCACACAGAACTCCCATAACCAGCAGAAAATACTGTGTATCCTGATGGTCTTTGGCGACCCCTCCGACACCCCCTCGTAACCCCCCCAGGAGTCCCGACCCCAGGTTGAGAAACACTGGAAGGGTTTGGTGGGCAGTGTCCTTTGGTTTTGGACAAACCACTGGACGAATTGACACCAAATTTGGACACAAGACACCTAACAACCCAATGTATGTCTTTCACTCAAAAAAAAAATGATTTTGTCATTTGGGAGTTGTAGTTGCTGGGATTTATAGTTCACCTATAATCAAAGAGCATTCTAAACTCCACCAACGATAGAATTGAAACAAACTGGGCACACAGTTTTCCCATGACCAACAGAAAATACTGGAAGGGTTTGGTGGGCACTGTCGTTTGGTTTTGGAGTTGTAGTTCAGCTACATCCAGAGAACACTATGAACTCAAATAATTATGGATCTGGGTCAAACTCTCCACGAATACTCAATATGCCCAAATGTGAACACTGGTGGAGTTTGGGGAAAATAGGATTTTGTCATTTGGGAGTTGTAGTTGCTGGGATTTATAGTTCACCTACAATCAAAGAGCATTCTGAACCCCACAAACGACAGAATTGGGCCAAACCTCCCACACAGAACCCCCATGTGGGCCACAGCAACGCGTGGCAGGGGACGGCTCGTATATATATAATTTTAGTCCACCAGAGGAAGGCCTGGAGTGAGGCCAAAACCGGTCGTGGACTACGGATTTAAGTTCAATGCAACACAAGAACATACAGTGTTGATACTTTTTTGAGTGACTGTACCAAACGCATATAATATTATTTAGTGAATGCTATGATTTGGAACTGTATAATAAGTGTCACCAGTCACATTATTGGCTGAACTGATTTATTTTTCTTTATGTGTACAAGTGAGCTATTGTGTTGTACGTATCACTTCTGACCTACACAGTAGCTTGGTGCAAAAAAAAAAAAAAAAAACGGTTTTGTGGAAATGCTTACCCAGGTGGTCATTCCCCTTGATGAGAACCGGGCAATGTTATCCTCAAAGTCAATGCCGCCCACACCAATCACATCCATTTGGTCAGCAGGATTATTGAGTGTGCTGAAATAAGTAGTTATATTTGCTGTTTATTTATTTATCATATCTCTGTCTGTACTTCTGCAAGGAGATGAGGACAACATTCAAAATTCTCACCCTCACCCCCACCCCATCCTAACCTTTTTCTTTAACCCTTAAGATTGTGATGTGAGATGAGATAGGAGGCGCGCACACAGCTAAAGCAAGATAACTAATTCTTTTGGCAAACATTTCCAATTCACTGTTCTACAAATTTTCAGTTTTTCTCAGTTACGGAAACGAAATGTGCCGTTTCTTAATAAATTTAACATGCTGAATTCAAATATAATAATTAAATGTGTTAATTGGCTCTGGTTTTTATGCAACAGCTATTTCCATTTTCTCCACAATAGGTAATTCGTTAATATTATGATAATGCGCCTAACCTTACTGCATGTATATAAACCGTGAATATTTACAAAATTTTAGTCAAATTATATTGCCGATAGTTTATACATGAGAACTATTTATTTAATTAGTCTATTGTTTGTGCAGCAAGAAACTATATTAGTAGGCCTAATGCAGTTGCAGCAAATATGGAAAACACAAGAATGGCCATCAGACTGGAAAAAATCAACTTATATCCCCATACCAAAAAAGGGAAATGTGAAAGACTGCTCAAACTTCCGTACAGTGGTCCTTATTTCTCATGCCAGGAAGGGAATGCTCAAGATCCTGCAAGGAAGACTCCAGCAATACATGGAGCGAGAGTTGCCAGATGTTCAAGCTGGGTTTAGAAAAGGCAGAGGAACGAGAGACCAGATTGCCAATATCCGCTAGATAATGGAGAAAGGCCGGGAGGTTCAGAAAAACATCTATTTCTGCTTCATTGACTGTTCTAAAGCCTTTGACTGTGTGGATCATAATAAATTGTGGCAAGTTCTTGGTGGGATGGGCATCCCAAGCCCCCTTCCCTCTCTCCTGAGGAATCTGTACAAGGACCACGTAGCAACAGTCAGAACTGACCACGGAACAACAGACTGGTTCAAGATTGGGAAAGGCGTACGGCAAGGCTGCATCCTCTCACCCAACCTTTTTAACGTGTATGCAGAACACATCATGCGAGGATGTGCGGGGCTGGATGAATGCCAAGCTGGGGTGAAAATTGCTGGAAGAAACATTAACAACCTCAGATATGCAGATGACACCACCCTGATGGCCGAAAGCGAGGAGGAGCTGAGGAGCCTTCTAATCAAGGTGAAAGAAGAAAGCACAAAAGCTGGGTTGCAGCTAAACGTCAAAAAAACCAAGATTATGGCAACAAGAATGATTGACAACTGGGAAATAGAGGGAGAAAATGTGGAGGCCGTGACAGACTTTGTATTTCTAGGCACAAAGATGACTGCAGATGCAGACTGTGGCCAGGAAATCAGGAGACGCTTCCTTCTTGGGAGGAGAGCAAGGTCCAGTCTCAATAAAATAGTAAAGAGTAGAGACATCAGACTGGCAACCAAGATCCATTGCCTAGTCAAAGCCATGGTCTTCCCTGTAGTCACCTATGGATGTGAGAGCTGGACCTTAGGGAAGGCTGAGCGAAGGAAGAGAGATGCTTTTGAGCGGTGGTGTTGGAGGAAAGTGCTGAGAGTGCCTTGGACTGAGAGAAGATCCAACCAGTCCATCCTCCAGGAAATAAAGCCTGACTGCTCATTGGAGGGAAGGAGACTAGAGACAAAGTTGAAGTCCTTTGGCCACATCATGAGGAGACAGCAAAGCCTAGAGAAGGGAATGATGCTGGGGAAAGTGGAAGGCAAAAGGAAGAGGGGCCGACCAAGGGCAAGATGGATGGATGGGATCCTTGAAGTGACTGGACTGACCTTGAAGGAGCTGGGGGTGGTGACGGCCGACAGGGAGCTCTGGCGTGGGCTGGTCCATGAGGTCACGAAGAGTCGGAGACGACTGAACGAATGAACAACAACAATGCAGTTGAAAAGTCTGAAAGTTTAAATGTCGCTTTAATCATGACTTTAGTTTCTATCCTGTTTGCTTCTCTTGACTTTTCTTTTGTATTCAAGGAAAGGATTCCCTCTTCCAATGCTCCAGCAGGAGTCTGACAGCATTGACGGAGTCCATTTGCCTTGATATCTTTTTTCCATAGTGCTTTATTTACACACGTGCGAGGCATAACTACAATAGAAAGAACAATGTAAAACGATGTTTAACGATACTGTCTCAGTCTTCAACTGACTGACCCTCACCATTCAAAAGTCTGGCCTTAGACAGGGCTTTCTGGCTTTTGCACACGGCACTAATCAAACTTTCTAGAGTATTCTAGAATCTTCCATAGTGTAAGTCGCAAAGTGCATTTTTTCAACCGTACGTGATCACGTGATTGCTTATATCATAAAAACTAGAGCCAATATACATTTTTAAATGTCATTTTCGTTTTCAGCACCCCAAAATCATAAAAGAACAGCTATTTTCAGGCCCGAAACTTTTTCTCCGTTGAACAGTTTAATTAATTAATAATTATCCATGCTGCAGTTTAAGCTCACATCTGAAGGATCAATATTCCTGAAGAGAAGTCAAAGTACCAATTTACTTAGAGGGAAGGCACTCTTGCCACCATTAGTGTTATTTGAGGGGAGGAGGAGGTCTTCTTACATTATTTATGAACAAGAAAAAAATATGTAATCAATGGAAGTTACTCCGCAGGGGCACATCATTAGCAGAAGGTTACAGAGGGACTTACCCATATAAAGGGCCGTCGTTCCCAATAGCAGAAACCATGATCACATTGTTGGCTGTCAGTTCCCACACCTAGAAAATTAGAACTGCTTTACTGAATGATTTCTAGTTCTACTAGTAGGAGAGAAGAGTATTTCTCCTCTTTCTCCACATTTTATACACTTTGATAATAACCCCCCCCCCCCCCCGTAACTTTTCTTTTTTCCAAACCAAATAACCTAAACATAGCAATATTATATTTTAGCTTTCATCTAAGTTTTCAGAGTTTCTTCAAACAGGCAGGTGAATAGAAAGAACCCTACGATTTATGAAAAGGAAAGGCACAATTTAAGTAATTGTCTTAATGGTCTGATTTTGCATAAGCATTATGCATTGAATATATAAAAGGCAACACATCTATCTAAAAAGGTAAAGGTAGTCCCCTGACATTAAGTCCAGTCATGTCTGACTCTGGGGTGTGGTGCTCATCTCCATTTCTAAGCCGAAGAGCCAGCATTGTCCGTAGACACCTCCAAGGTCATGTGGCCGGCATGACTGCATGAAGCACCATTACCTTCCTGCCGGAGCGGTACCTATTGATCTACTCACATTTGTATGTTTTTGAACTGCTAGGTTGGCAGAAGCTAGGGCTGACAGCGGAAGCTCATGCCGCTCCCCGGAATCGAACCTGCGACCTTTCGATCAACAAGCTCAGCAGCTCCGTGCTTTAACCCACTGTGCCACAGGGGGCTCCCACATCTATCTATCTATCTATCTATCTATCTATCTATCTATCTATCTGTATATAAATGCTCTGTGCATAATGAGTACCTTAAAAACAAAAGAACCAATGAAGGAAATCACACCACATTTGGCAACAAAACGTCTCACTACACAAGGAGTGACCATCACTCAAAAATTATGATTTTGTCATTTGGGAGTTGTAGTTGCTGGGATTTATAGATCACCTATAATCAAAGAGCATTCCGAACTCCACCAACGATGGAATTGAACCAACCTTGGCACACAGGACTCCTCTGACCAACAGAAAACACTAGAAGGGTTTGGTGGGCATTGACCTTGGGTTTTGGAGTAGTAGTTCACCTACATCTAGAGAGCACTGTGGACTCAAACAATGATGAATCTGGACCAAACTTGGCACAAATACTCAATATGTCCAAATATAAACACAGATGGAGTTTGGGGGAAATAGACCTTGGCATTTGGGAGTTGTAGTTACTGGGATTTATAGTTCACCTACAATCAAGGAGCATTCTGAACCCCACCAACGACAGAATTGGGGCTAACTTCCCACACAGAACCCTCATGACCAACAGAAAATATTGTGTTTTCTGGTGGCCTTTGGTGACCCTTCTGACCCCCCTTGCAACCGTCCAGGGGTCCCAAACCCCAGGTTGAGAAATGCTGCCTTAAGGCCATCCAGTCCAACTCCCTTCACCAGGGCAAGAAAACATAATCAAAGCCCTCCTGACAAAGGGCCATCCAGCCATTCACACACAAACATATACGTATATGACAGATGCAGTATCAAAGATTTGAAAGGGACCCCTAAAGAAGGACAATGATATGTGGCATGTTCCAGAGTAGGCAAAACAGGCAATCTCCACATCAACACTGGCAAAGAAACAGCAAGAAATACTGTTTACCCACAAGCATAAAGACATTACATATATTAGAAACCAACACTTTCTTGTTACTTTATTTTCCAGATCACCAGACTGGGCCACAGCAACGCGTGGCAGGGGACCGCTAGTACATTTACAAAAACCTTAGAGATACAAGGCGAGATGTACTGATCTATCAAGTTCAGCATTGTATTTCTGCTGTGTTCCCAAAGCAGCATATCAACATAAAATCAACTAGTATGAAGACCTTTACCACCTGTGATAAGTAATCTATCAAATATAATGTCGTACACCAAAGCAGGACCTTAAACACCACATCAGCTTAGTAAACTAAAATAGCCCATAAACTTCAAGGGAAAACATAAGTACATAAAAATCCATGAAACTAGCACTTGAATCCATGGAACAAGACAGCATGAAAAATCTCATAGACAAATCTTAAACTTGGCAAAAACTTGGTACATGAAACTAAGAGCATTTGGAAGCAAGATCAAATTCCAACGTTGACCTGACTTGAGGCATTTATCTCCCATGAAACATTATAAAGGAAAGCACTTCTCTTGACCTTCCCACCAGATAAATGTTTGTTATCTCTCTTTTGCTGTAGATGAACGGATCGTCTCAGTCTCTGAAGACTCTGCCTCTGTTTATTAAAACTCTGCTTTGTATCTAAGCTTTCATTATCTTCTCTCTCATTAGCTTCTGCACCTGACAAATCGCCCCAGGGCTGAGAAGAGCAGTATACAAATATAGTAAATCAATCATCTTCAGACAGTTGCTCTGAGAAAAGCTGTGAAGGGCCCTTCCCCAGAATGTGGCCTTGTGAGTCTTCCTGAGACAGCTCGGGTCTCTCATCTGAACTTAACTCAGGACCCAGTGAACCCTCGTCCCCAAAGACAACAGGCCCCGGGCCACCATCAGGAACAACATCCCCATTCCCATCATGAACATCAGAAACATCAGACACAATCACACACTGAACAGGTTGACATACAACAAATAATTATATTGACCTTGTCAACAAAGGGATGGTCCATGAAGTCGGGCCCTCCAATACTAAGGTTTAATACATCTATTTTCTTCAAAATGGCATAGTTAAAGGCATCCAGAAACCAAGAGGTGTATGAGACCTATATGAGGCAGAATCATGTTAATACTGATTAATATTTAAGGAGGAAAACATTAAAAAAAACTATACACATAACGTCCACCTCTCCACCTCACAAAAGAATGTTTCAATTGAGGCAATATATATATCCTGATCATAAATTTTACATTTCCAAATAGGGCTTTTGGAGTAAATATTTCAAACTGTATGTTAAGAAAGAGCATCTCATTTGATTGCTTTAACTGTTTATTTTTAATACTAGTAATATTTAATTCTATTTTAATGCTTGTATGTTTTTTGGGTTTTACATTGCATTGTACCAGTATTGTATCAGTCTCTTTTTTATAAGAAAAAGCGGGGTATAAACAATTTATTATTATTATTATTATTATTATTATTATTATTTGAAAATTGCAAAATACAGACATTTTCAAAACATGAATCTGAAAATCCCAGAAAGATTCTCTAGAGCAGTGGTTCTCAACCTTCCTAATGCCACAACCCCTTAATACAGTTCCTCGTGTTGTGGTGACCCCCAACCATAAAATTATTTTCATTGTTACTTCATAAATGTAATTTTGCTACTGTTATGAATCATAATGTCAATATCCGATATGCAGGATGTATTTTCATTCACTGGACCAAATTTAGCACAAATACCCAATATGCCCAAATTTGGATACTAGTGGGGTTGGGGGAGGGCGACTAAAATGATAAAGGGTCTGGAGAACAAGCCCTATGAGGAGCGGCTTAAGGAGCTGGGCATGTTTAGCCTGAAGAAGAGAAGGCTGAGAGGGGATATGATAGCCATGTATAAATATGTGAGAGGAAGCCACAGGGAGGAGGGAGCAAGCTTGTTTTCTGCTTCCCTGGAGACTAGGACGTGGAACAATGGCTTCAAACTACAAGAGAGGAGATTCCATCTGAACATAAGGAAGAACTTCCTGACTGTGAGAGCCGTTCAGCAGTGGAACTCTCTGCCCCGGAGTGTGGTGGAGGCTCCTTCTTTGGAGGCTTTTAAACAGAGGCTGGATGGCCATCTGTCAGGGGTGATTTGAATGCAATATTCCTGCTTCTTGGCAGAATGGGGTTGGACTGGATGGCCCATGAGGTCTCTTCCAACTCTTTGATTCTATGATTCTATGAGGGAATGGTTTTATTATTTGAGAGCTGTACTTGCTGGGATTTATAGTTCATCTACAATCAAAGAGCATTCTGATCTCCACCAATGATGGAACTGAACCAATCTTGGCACACAGGACTCCCATGACCAACATAAAACACTAGCAGGATTTGGTGGGCATGGATCTTGAGTTTGGGAGTTGTAGTTCACCTACACCTGTGAACTCAAACAACGATGGATCAGGACCAAATTTGGCACAAATACTCAATATGCCCAAATGTGAACACTAATGGAGTTTGGGGGATATAGACCTTGGCATTTGGGAGTTGTAGTTACTGGGATTTATAGTTCACCTACAATCAAAGAGCATTCTGAACCCCACCAACAATAAAATTGGACCTAACTTTCCACACGTAACCCAGATGACAAGAGAAAATACTATGTTTTCTGATGGTCTTTGGCAACCCCTAGGACACCCTCTTGCGACCCCCCCAGGGGTCCCGACCCCCAGGTTGAGAAACACTGCTCTAGAGAGTCAAATCCAATTGTATCTCTCATTTCATAAGATTTTTATTGAGGGGAACATATGCAGTATACCTGATTGTTGGTGAAAACGCGAAATATGTGCAGCTCTGAGTCTGGAGCAAAACCTTGGCATTCTCTCATACTTGCGATCACACCTGCTACAAAAGTCCCATGACCCAGACCTATTGAACATAATATAAAGCAGATTACAACAAAAGCTCAACACGGTGGCTTGCAGCCAATTGCTAGTGCCAACTAACATTTTAAGAGATTTACAGACGTGTTTACTTAACTTTTGAGAGCATTCAAGGTCTTGTACGAGACCAACTTTGTAGAAGAAGAGATACTGTGATTCTTCCTTCACCCACTCATCATTAAATCATAATACTATACTTCATTTTGAGCGACGCAAACTAAATAATGAAACTCACCGTCATCCAATGTTCTCTCATTTGTCCAGTTTGTTCTCTCTTTTACATTTTTGAAGTGAGGATGTTTCTCGCTCAGCCCAGTGTCAAAGACAGCCACTTTCACCCCAGCTCCTATATGAAATCACATGGTAAACAGACAATGCGGTTACTTAGGAGAGAAGGCTAATAAATAAATAATTATTAATATTATACTTTGTTTACTTATCTATATAAATAAAAAATGTAATGTTCGTTTGTGGGATTAACAGAACTCAAAAACCACTGGACGAATTGACACCACATTTGGACACAAGACACCTAACAACCCAATGTATGTCCTTCACTCCAAAAAAAAATTGATTTTGTCATTTGGGAGTTGTAGTTGCTGGGATTTATAGTTCACGTACAATCAAAGAGCATTCTGAATCCCACCAACGATGGAATTGAACCAAACTTGGCACACAGTTCTCCCATGACCAACAGAAAATACTGGAAGGGTTTGGTGGGCACTAGTGTCCTTTGGTTTTGGAGTTGTAGTTCACCTACATCCAGAGATCACTCAAACAATGATATGCAGGATGCATTTTTATTGTTACAATCTGAACATAAAGCATAGTTTTAGCATTTCTGAAGATAAAATAGTTCCAATTAAAATGAGGAAAACATTCTATTTTCTGTCTTTTTGAAAGTGGTTTTTGGAGTATGTAAGCATGAGTCCCCTTTCGGGGGGAGAAGGGCAGGGTATAAATATAGGAAATAATTCTATATAAATAAAAATGTAACGTTCAATGTATTGCCGAAGGCTTTCATGGCTGGAATCACTCAGTTCTTGTGGGTTTTTTTGGGCTATATGGCCATGTTCTAGAGGCATTTCTCCTGACATTTCTCCTGCATCTATGGCAGGCATCCTCAGAGGTGAGGTCCGGTCTGAGGATGCTTGCCATAGATGCAGGCGAAACGTCAGGAGAAATGCCTCTAGAACATGGCCATATAGCCCGAAAAAACCCACAAGAACTAAATGTAACGTTCGTTTGTGGGATTAACAGAACTCAAAAACCACTGGACACCTAACAACCCAATGTATGTCCTTCACTCAAAAAAAAAATGATTTTGTCATTTGGGAGTTGTAGTTGCTGGGATTTATAGTTTACCTATAATCAAAGAACATTCTGAACCCCATCAACGATGGAATTGAACCAAACTTGACACAGAATTCTCCCATGACCAACAGAAAATACTGGGAGGGTTTAGTGGGCAGTGCCCTTTGGTTTTGGAGTTGTAGTTCACCTACATCCAGAGATCACTGTGGACTCAAACAATGATGGATCTGGACCAAACTTGGCACTGATACTCAATATGCCCAAATGTGAACACTGGTGGCGTTTGGGGGTTGTATTTGCTGGGATTTATAGTTTACCTATAATCAAAGAACATTCTGAACCCCATCAACAATGGAATTGAACCAAACTTGACCCAGAGTTCTCCCATGACCAACAGAAAATACTAGAAGGGTTTGGTGGGCAGTGTCCTTTGGTTTTGGAGTTGCAGTTCACCTACATCCAGAGATCACTCAAACAATGATGGATCTGGACCAAACTCTCCACGAATACTCAATATGCCCAAATGTGAACACTGGTGAAGTTTGGGGGAAATAGAATCTTGACATTTGGGAGTTGTAGTTGCTGGGATTTATAGTTCACCTACAATCACAGAGCATTCTGAACCCCACCAACAATAGAATTGGGCCAAGCCTCCCACACATAACCCCCATGTGGGCCATAGCAACGCGTGGCAGGGGATGGCTAGTTTTTTCACCTAATAATATAATATTTTGACAATACATTCAAGCTCCCTTTTGTTCCTCTAACATCTTTTAATGTAAGCTATATATTTGTTGTCGAAGGCCTTCATGGCCAGAATCACTGGGTTGCTGTGAGTTTTTCAGGCTGCATGGCCATGTTCCAGAAGCATTATCTCCCAACGTTTCACCCACATCTATGGCAGGCTTCCTAAGAAGTTGTGAGTGTTGGAGCTCAGCCTGTGATTGTGTTTCAGGATCAGGGTTCTTTGGATGTGGGGAGTGATGTCAATGAGTTTCAAGATGGCAATGGTTTGGTCAATGATACTGATGCAGAAAATGATCGGGAGATCCCTGTTCAAAGTGTAGTTTCCCAAGATAATATCCCTGAAGGGTGTGGGGTTGGTAGTGCACTCCCTGAATTGCTACCAGAGAGTTCCCAGGATTTGGGGCTTGAAAACAACTTGGCACCTGCAGAAGTTAATGAGCAAATAGACAGCAGGAGATTAGTCAAAACAGACAAGCCGAGCAGTGGCTTCGGCGCTCTGCCAGGCTCCAAAAGAAAAAGATAAGGGAATCTCAATTAAATCTAAACCAATTTCTGAGTGCTTGGGATAGCTTAACAAGGGGATAAAAGTCCCAAATATGGGAAATGTAGCCAGATGAAACATCGTTTGGAATCAAGTTAAGTTCTCGTCCTTGTTTCATGCAACCCTAGCTTGGAAGATTCATGCTTAAGTATTTTTTATTTCATTGTTTTGATTCTTGAATTTTATGACTACATACTCATGCATTAGATTAATGTTTCCTGGTTTTCTGGATTATGTTAGAGAAGCATGGACTTCATTTTCATGGACTTTGCTGAGCTTTACCCTGGACTATTTTGTTCCTGCTTATCTTCTTACCTAATTGGATTTACCTATTTCTTTAAAGTGCTTTTTACTTTGCTGTTTTTTTAATTATCTCCAATAAAAGGATTGTTTTCCTATTAAACGTGAGGTGTTTAAAGTCAGAGGGCTTTTCATGTCCTGGAGTGCAACAGTGAAGTCAGTTGGAAACGAGGCAAGTGAGGTTTATATATCTGTCCAGGTGGGAGAAAGAACTCTTGTCTTCTTGAGACAAGTGTGAATGTTGCAATTGGCTACCTTGATTACCATTTCATGGCCTTGCAGCTTCAAAGCCTGACTGATTCCTGGATGGGGGAATCCTTTGTTGGGAAGTGATTAGCTGGCCCTGATTCTTCTCTGGTTGCCATTTGCAACATTTACAGTTCTCTCAAGCAGACAAGAGTCCTTTCTTCCACCCTGGACATTGCACAGATATATGAACCCACTTGCCTAGCTTCCAACGTTCCCCTCAACCTCTGAGGATGTGGGTGAAATGTCAGGAGAGAATGCTTCTGGTACATGGCCATACAGCCCGGAAAACTCACAGCAACTCTGTGATTCCAGCCATGAAAGCCTTCAACAACATATTAGGCATACATCTCCTACCAATAACTAAAAATACCAACATATACATAAATTCGTTTTGGATTTCCAGCTTCTTTTTTATTAGTTTCTGTATAAATATATCATTTTTTCTTCTACTTTATATCCAGCAAATTGTTTGCTTTTATTTAACACTAGCCATTCCCTGCCATGCGTTGCTATGGTCCAGTCTGTGTATATGTGTTTCGTGCGTGTATATATGTGTGTTTATATTTGTGTATATTTGTGTTTGTATATATGTTTGTGTGTGTGTGTGGTTTTGCGCATGTGTTGTAATGTATTTCTTTGTTTTTTGACCTTTTAAGTCTTTTCTGCTGTGTTTTTGGCCTTTTAAGTCTTTTCTGCTGTGTTTTTCAGTGTTTTTATGAGTGATGATCACTTGTCGGCCTGATAGGTGTCTTGTGTCCAAATTTGGTGTCAATTCGCCCAATGGTTTTTGAGTTTTGTTAATCCCACAAACAAACATTATATTTTTATTTATATAGATTTACAAGTGATTATCCCAACCTCCAGACCTGCACATAAAGCAGGGTTCCTCAAACTAAGGCCCGGGGGCCGGATACAGCCCTCCAAGGTCATTTACCCGGCCCTCGCTCAGGGTCAACCTAAGTCTGAAAAGACTTGAAAGAACACAGCAACAACAGCAACAATCCCATCTCATCAGCCAAAAGCAGGCCCACACTAATGCTTCTGGTACAAGTTTATATTTGTTTAAATTGTTCTTCATTTTAATTATTGTATTGTTTTAAAGTGTTTTTTGCACTACAAATAAGATATTGCAGTGTGCATAGGAATGCATTCAATTTTTTTTCAAATTATAATCCAGCCCTCCAAGTTTGAGGGACTGTGATCTGGCCCTCTGTTTAAAAAGTTTGAGGATCCCTGACATAAAGTCATTCCCTTTCCTATCATTATGAACTATCGTCATTTATTTATTTTATTTATTTTGCGCATTTCTACCCTGCCCTGCTCAACCCCCGAGGGGGGGCTCAGGGTGGCTTACAAAGACACAATTCGATGCCAGCATAAACATAACAATGGATAAAACATGTAAACAGCAATTATAACAATTAAGACAGTCAGTTTATACATCAAAATCAATAAAACGATAAAAACAATCTAATGCTCAACGTTCGCCATCTCAGAGTCCGTAAATTCATTCCACATTGTCAAGTACTATCGATTCTGGTCGTCATTGTCCTTATCTAACCGCCAGATTGCCCGAAAGCCTGGTCCCACAACCATGTTTTTAATTTCCTTCTGAAAGAGAGGAGGGATGTCGATGACCTAATTTCCCCGGGTGAGGGGCCACCACTGAGAAGGCCCTACTCCTCGTCCCCACCAATCTCACTTGTGATAGAGGTGGGGTCAAGAGCAGGGCCTCCCCAGAAGATCTCAAACTCCGAGGTGGGACGTAGAGGGAGATGCGTTTGGACAGGTACGCTGGGCCGGAGGCGTATAGGGTTTTGTAGGTCAAGACCAGCACTCTGAATTGTGCTCGGAACTGGATCGGCAGCCAGTGGAGCTGACATAACAGAGGGGTGGTATGCTCCCTGTATGACGCTCCAGTGACTAATCTGGCTGTCACCCGCTGGACTAATTGAAGTTTCCGAACAGTCTTCAAAGGCAACCCCACGTAGAGTGCATTGCAGTAATCCATTCGGGATGTAACAAGAGCGTGGACCATTTCCATAATACTAGACCATCCACTGAAACTGAATTCCTGAACTCTTGTAACAAAATTACCACTTTGGGAAAAATATATCAACCGCATCTTTTCCATGATTATGGGTAATAAGCTCCACAAACCAAAGACTACCTGTGAAGCCCATTTGCCAGAGGACATCCGCTTGAAGTGTCTGAGCAACTTGTCGTGGTATCGCTCTCAGCAAGCGCCTGCTCGAATGCCTGCCTGTCGCATGCCAAAATCCAGAACCCAAAGACAAACTTGCTCTTCTCAGAGGCCGAGATGACTGCCATTTTTGTGTCCATCTGGTATCATTGCAGGGGAACGCCGGATCAGCTAGAGTCAGGAAAGTCACAGAAATACATTTTAGACGTGAAAAGAAGTATTCTACTATCTTGTTTCCCCAAAAATCAGACTTAACTGCAAAATAAGCCCTAGCAAGGTTTTTCAGGAGGTTCTTAATATAAGCCCTAACCTAAATTAAGCATTATTTTTATTGAACAGAGATTAACATGACAAAAAGTAGAACGAAAACAAATACACTAACAATGTTTACACAGGGCAGGAGCTATGTTTTCATGGTCTGGAAATGCAAGTGAATCCCTTTGTAATTATTTGTTCTAATGCATACATCCTTTCTGGACAGACTCATGGGTTACAGCAGCTGTTTTCCTTGTTGGTTTAATTTACGTAAAAGATAAATGAGAACCATGTTTCCTTGAATGTGTCCTTTTTGTTCATCTAATTTGCTCTGTCATTGTTTTTGATTCCAAAGCATAGCTCTAAGCTAGATACTGCAGAAGTACAAAAATACAAATCAATAAAAAATTGCTTAATATTATATTGTTTAGCGAACATAATAAGAAAAATGCAATTTTCATAAGACATTTCTGTAAATATAATCAGTGTACAATTTGTCAGAGCTCCCACAAGTATATGGAAAATATACCGTATATACTCGAGTATAAGCAGAGTTTTTCAGCCCTTTTTTAGGCTGAAAAAGCCCCCCTTGCCTTATACTTGAGTCAAGGTTATTTATTATTTTACTCTGTTGTTATTATTATTATTATTACATTTATTATTTTACTCTATTTGTTATTATAATTATTACATTTATTATTTTACTCTATTTGTTATTATAATTATTACATTTATTATTTTACTCTATTTATTATAATTATTAAAGGTTTTTTTTGTGTCAGGAGCGACTTGGGAAACTGCAAGCTGCTTCTGGTGTGAGAGAATTGGCTGTCTGCAAGAACGTTGCCCAGGGGACGCCCGGATGAATTGATGTTTTTATCATCCTTGTGGGAGGCTTCTTTCATGTCCCCGCATGAGGAGCTGGAGCTGATAGAGGGAGCTCAACTGCCTCTCCCTGGATTTGAACCTGCAACCTGTCGGTCTTCAGTCCTGCCGGCACAGGGGTTTAACCCACTGCGCCACCGGGAGCTCCATTATTAAAGGTTAAAAGGTAAAGGTTGTCGCCTGACATTAAGTCCAGTCATGTGTGACTCTGGGGTGTGGTGCTCATCTCCATTTCTAAGCCGAAGAGCCGGCGTTATCCATAGACACCTCCAAGGTCATGTGGCCGGCATGACTGCATGGAGCGCCGTTACCTTCCCGCCAGAGCGGTACCTATTGATCTACTCATATTTGCATGTTTTTGAACTGCTAGGTTGGCAGAAGCTAGAGCTGACAGCAGAAGCTCACACCGCTCCCCGGAATCGAACCTGCGACCTTTCGGTCAACAAGCTCAGCAGCTCAGTGCTTTAACCCATTATTTTACTCTATTATTATTATTATTACATGTATTATTTTACTCTATTTATTATAATTAGTACATTTATTATTTTACTCAATATCTAAAAACAGAAAGGTTTACTTTATATGACTGTTCCAGTCTGTGACACTGAAAGAATGGATATGCTTACTTTCAGAGTACTTGAGTGAGCGAAAGACCTTTCTTTGGGGGGTAACTCGTTTGATATTGGGATGGTCTTCAAGAGTCTGCACGCCATCTTTCTGCTTCTCGTTGATCTGGATCACCTCAAAATCACTGGGATAGTCACTGGCTGGGTTGTTACGGGGCACGATCCTCCAGTTCTCAATTTCGCTGCTTCTCAGTGCCCTTGAAATAAATTTGCTTCTTGCTTGGGCTGAAAAGTAGCCATTGAAAGCCACAATGTATTCTGCAAGGAAATAGATGAAAAGCCAGATGAAACACAGAACAAGACAAATAGCATTATATAATAATAATATTTATTTATTTATTTATTTATTTACTATATTTGTATCAGCCCTTGGGCGATTCAGAGAAGTTCACAATAGCAAAATTCAATGCTTAAAACATCATAAAACAGTTAAAAACAATTAAAAATAGCATTATAACAATAAATTAAACATCATATAACATCTCATATCGTCTCATAGTTAAAATCCAGATCCAATCTCATCATCCAATTGGTCCATATTTAGCTTAGCTTAGGGTAAATATCTCAGAGATACACAATACAGGAAACTTGCATATGGGATGGAGGCAATTCACAGAAAAATTGACATCAGTCTTGCAGGTGACTGGCACTGATCAGATACTAATACAACAAAAATACAGGCCAGTCTCAAAAAGATTCAAAAGACCAAAAAAAAAGGAAAGAGAGAAAAAGTTAGTCAAACCAAAGAAGTGAATATAAATACAATGTGTGTGTGTGTGTGTGTGTCAGGAGCAACTTGAGAAACTGCAAGTCGCTTCTGGTGTGAGAGAATTGGCCGTCTGCAAGGACGTTGCCCAGGGGACGCCCGGATGATATGATGTTTTTATCATCCTTGTGGGAGGCTTCTCTCATGTCCCATAATACAATAATATGAAAAGAACTGTACACAAACTCAAGAGAACTAAACAGCCAAAGTCAGTAAGTAAACAATGTAACTAAAGCACATGTTGTACAATACAACAATTACATTATGAAACTGAATGTAATATATACAACATTGCAAAAGGAGCAGATGATTGTCAGAAAGTAAATATAAAGGAAATACAAGGATTACAGTCCTTAAAGCTTTGTTTACATTGTTTACTTATTGACTGACTGTTTTAGCTTAAGAATTATACAGAGGGTTAATAAAGTCTCTTTACCATTTAAATGGTACAGAAACTTCAAATAGTAAAGAGACTTTATGGACACCCTGTATTATTCTGTACCAATCTATATAAATAAAAATGTAATGTTCGTTTGTGGGATTAACAGAACTCAGAAACCACTGGACGAATTTACATCAAATTTGGACACAAGACACGTATCAGGCCAGTGAGTGACCATCACTCATAAAAACACTGAAAAACACAGCAGAAGAGACTTAAAAAGCCAAAAAAATAAAAAATACATTTCAACTTATGTGCAAAACCACACATATATACACAAACACACATATACACACACACAAAGTACATATATACAGACTGGACCACAGCAACGCGTGGCAAGGGACAGCTAGTATTACATAATATTATTGTTATATTATTTTTAATAGTATTATTTGATACACAACAAGATTAGTACACAGCAAACAAGATCATTATGCTGGCTTTTGTATTGGATCACATATCGGACAATTTCCATATAATAGTGTTGTTGTTGTTATTGTATTTACATTCACATTTTCATTTAGTTTGATTTTTTTTCTCTGTATTTTCTTGGTGTCAGTATTGATCAGAACCAGACTACCTTCACTGTGGATTATTCAAGTTCCGAATCTACTGCTCTGCTTCCATTGAAATAAAACTATGGAGGCCAATGTAATGATCTGATAAGCTGTTTAGGGAAAAATAACTAGGAAAAAATGGAAATTAATTTTCTGGGAAAACCTTTCCATTTTGACTACTGATAAGAGTTAGCACTCATAGCAAGCTTAGGGAACCTGCTTTCAGATATTGCTGGATTGTTACTCCCATTAACATGAAGGATGAGTGTTATTATTTATTTTTTCCCCACACTTGTACCCTGCCCTTTTTACCCCAAAGGGAACGCAGGGTGGCCTCACAACCAGCAACAATTCGATGCCCAGAAACAAATAGATTCCAAAAAAATGACAATTACAATTGAAACCAGCAATCTATATAAACAAAAATGTAATGTTAGTTCATGGGATTAACATAACTCAAAAACCAGTGGGCAATTGACACAAAATTTGCACACAATACACCTATCAGGCCAACAAGTGACCATCACTCATAAAAACACTGAAAAACACAGTGGAAGAGACTTTAAAAGCCAAGAAAAAAATAAATTACAACGCATGTGCAAAACCACATATATGCATATACATAAACACACAAAACACATATACACAGACTGGGCCACAGCAACACGTGGCAGGAGATGGCTAGTAAAACATAAATTGTTAAAATAGCAATTAAAATAACGCAAGTTCAAAATTGTAGTCCAGAATCGGTCCATTAGTCCATCACTTTAAGAAATTTCAGGTATTGAATTGCTATAGTGACTGCTCAAATGCTTGGTCCCATAACCATGTCTTAAGTTTTTTCCTGAAAGACAGGATAGAGGAGGCTGTTCTTATTTCATTGGGGAGGGAATTCCACAGATGAGGGGCCACCACTGAGATGGCCCTTTCTCTTGTCCCCATCAGTCATGCTTACGAGGATGGTGGGACTGAGAGCAGGGCCTCCCCAGATGACCGTAATGGTTCATAGGAGGAGATACATTTGGACAGGTGGGCTATTATATAATAATATTACAATTATTTTAATTATTATACTCCTTTTTAAAAGGAGGATGGAATACTGAGGGTCTTCTCAGTGGTGGCCCCTCGGCTGTGGAACTCTCTCCCTAGGGATATTAGAACAGCTCCTTCCCTCCTGACCTTCTGCAGAAAAGTGAAACATGTATTGTCGAAGGCTTTCATGGCCGGAATCACTGGGTTGTTGTATGTTTTTTCGGGTTATATGGCCATGTTCTAGAGGCATTCTCTCCTGACGTTTCGCCTGCATCTATAGAAAGCATCCTCACAACCTCTGAGGATGCTTGCCATAGATGCAGGCGAAACGTCAGGAGAGAATGCCTTTAGAACATGGCCATATAGCCCAAAAAACATACAACAACCCAGTGAAAACATGGCTTTTTGAGCAAGCCTTTGGAAACCTAGTACAATAGATAAACACGGAACTATGTGAAATCGAATACTAGAACGGCTTAGACGATATTTTTGGACGACGAGGCTAATAGTGAAGTTAGTGGTTTTATATGTTTTTAAAGGTTTTAATGTATGTATTTTATAATTCTGTTTTAAATGTTTGTCGTAATGTTTACATTGTTTTAATGGCATCGAATAGCTGCCTGCATTGTAAAGCTGCCTTGAGTCATCTTTGGGTTTGAGAAAGGCAGGGTAAAAATATTGTAAATAAATAAATACTTTGGCAATTTCCAATGATTACAGTAAAACATGTCACTCAAAAAAAAAAAAAAAGAATATTTACCATGCTCCACAACTGTAGAAGAGAACTCCACTTTCAGGGTCAGACGAGAGCATTCAGGACACAGGTGACTGTCATGAGAAGAATTGCCAGGTTTGGTTGTCAGGTACTGTTTGCCACACAGTAGGATCGCAGCCAAAAACAACCAGGTGTTTGCAAGCCTCATGGTCCTGAACGGATGCGGTTTCATTTCCCAAATGGCATGGATTCAATTAATTAATATGTTGCTTTGCCATGGATCAGGTCTCACTTTCCTTCTTCTTTTTTCTTTTTTTCCTTTCAGAAAACCGTCTTTTTAAGTGCTAAGCAGATAGTCTTAAGTTTTTGTCCAGGATAAATAAAAGCCGTGCCTTCATTGTCTTTTCCAATGAAGCCCCGGAAACAGGCTCATTTCTTTCTACGTTTCTTCTCCATCTTTTGATTAAAAGATCCAGTCACTCAGGATTCAGCAGCTGAGTCCTGTACTCCATTTTGGATAGATTAAATTAAATCCACAATAAAATTAGGCAAGAAGCATTTTCCTGCTGGATTGCTGTCGTCCAACAAAACCTGTAAAATATACAAATTACATCGATCAATTAGTTCTACTACAGTATAAGGACAAACAACAAAATGATTTAAACAAAAATGTGATTCTGTTCTCTAGATAGGTATAAGAAGCAGTAAAACCTATATATGAAGTTTGGAAGAGTTCTATAGGTCTTATATGACTTGTATTCTCTCTCTCTCTCTCTCTATATATATATATACACATACACACACATACATACATGTATGTGTGCGTGTGTGTATATATATATATATATCTATATATATAAATCTGTTAGGTTGGTTCAACGGGACAGCAAAACTCCACAACCCCCCAACGAAACTTAACCAAAATTCCCATGCCCATAACACAACCCACAAGGTACAAACATATCTACTCAAAATGAAAAACAACACAACAACACACTCACAAAACGGCAAAACAACAAAACTAAAAAAAACCAACGAACCTTAACCAAAATTCCCATGCCCATAACACAACCCACAAGGTACAAACATATCTACTCAAAATGAAAAACAACACAACAACACACTCACAAAACGGCAAAACAACAAACCTCAAAACCCCCCCAACGAAACTTAACCAAAATTCCCATGCCCATAACACAACCCACAAGGTACAAACATATCTACTCAAAATGAAAAACAACACAACAACACACTCACAAAACGGCAAAACAACAAACCTCAAAACCCCCAACGAAACTTAACCAAAATTCCCATGCCCATAACACAACCCACAAGGTACAAACATATCTACTCAAAATGAAAAACAACACAACAACACACTCACAATACGGCAAAACAACTGAGCATGCGCATTGGCGCCCAGCCGCAAGTTCCCTGGGTGCGCACACAGCCTTCCGGCCAACGTTCCCTCCAGGGAAGCCATGCCCACTCCAAGCCCCGCCGCGCCGCTTCCTGCACACACACACACACCCTGCCACACGCACACACACAACCCCACGCTCCATCACTCCCCCCGCCGCCGCACACACACACGCAACCCCACACTCCATCACTCCCCCGCCGCCGCACACACACACGCAACCCCATGCTCCATCACTCCCCCTGCCGCTGCACACACACACGCAACATGAAGGAAGGAAAGAGGGAGTGAAGGAAGGGCGAAGATGTAGAGAAAGAGGGAGGGAAGGAAAGAAGGAAAGAGAGAAGGAAGAAAAGAGATCAGAAGAGAAAGAAAAAGGGGGAAGGAAGGAAAGAGATCGAGAAGGAAGAGGAGAAGGAAAGATGGGAGAGAAGGAAGGAAGGAGGGAGGGAAAGAAGGAGAGAAAGAGGGGAGGTTGGCCACAGCAACACGTGGCGGGTAAAGGTTGTTATTTCTATTATTATTATGCTATTATTCCGATGAGACCCTTTTAGGGGGAATGGGAGAGGTGTCAGGTCCCAGAGGCAATGCACTGCATTATTGTTATTGTTATGATGGTGGTGAAATAAAAGGAAATAAAAAGTGAAAGAAGGAAGCAAACAGGGAGGGAAGAAAGGCAAAGGAAGAAAGGGGGAGGGAATGAAGGAAAGAGAGAAGGATGAAACCAAGTAGTGAAAGAAGGAAAGAAAGAAAGAGGTAGAGAAGGAAGAAAGGAGAGAAAGGGGGAGGAAAAGGGGGAAGGAATAGGTAGGTACCTCTCTTTCATAATAGTCCAGATATCTACCTCAACTTTGATAAGTTTTACTATAGGCCACAGCAAGGCGTGGCAGGGCACAGCTAGTATATATATATATTTACTTCATTTATATACCGCTTTTCTCAGCCCACGGGCAACTCAAAGCGGTTAACAATAGCAAAAATTCAATGCTCAACATCATAAATACAGTTTAAAAAACTATTAAAATAATAACATAATAAACAGTTAAACATCAATATAACATCTCATTAGCGTCTCAAGTAAAATCAAGATCCAATCTCATCATCCGTTGTTCCGTATTCCTATGTTCATTCACTGCCTGCTCGAACAACCAGGTCTTCACTTTCCTCCGAAATCCCATTAGGGAGGGGGCCGATCTAATTTCTGTAGGAAGGGCGTTCCACAGCCAAGGGGCCACCACTGAGAAGGCCCTGTCTCTTGGCCAAAGTACTTCAGCTTTGTCTCTAGTCTCCTTCCCTCCAATGAGCAGTCGGGCTTTCTTTCCTGGAGGATGGACTGGTTGGATCTTTTCGCAGTCCAAGGCACATTCAGAACTTTCCTCCAACACCACAGTTCAAAAGCATCGATCTTCCTTCGCTCAGCCTTCCCCAAGGTCCAGCTCTCACATCCGTAGGTTACTACAGGGAATACCATGGCTTTGACTAGGCGGATATAATACAATATAGTAGTACTTAATACTGATATTGCACTATGCAAATAATATAATATTATATATATATATATATATATATATATATATATATATATATAGTAAGCCGCTCCGAGTCCCCTTCGGGGTGACAAGAGCGGCATATAAATGTCGTAAATAAATAAATATAATAATCCAATTTTGAAAATTAGATCTGTTTTTTTCTCTCCGCATGCCCCAAAAATGCTATAGTATCAGCCAGGCCAGTTAAGTCTGCTAAAGAAAAGAGAAAGCTGAAAGTGACATACCTTGGTGATATTTACCATGCAATCCCTATGTCCTTCTTTTCATGTCTTTATAAAGATAAAGTTTACTTATAAAGTTATCCAGATAGAGATCAAGACTTGCAAGTCTTCCTTTAACCAATATCTCTTGCTTCGTTAAATTATTATAGACACTTTCGGCAATGAGTCACAAATCACAACCTGAACTAGCTAGGTATTTCTGATTGGGGTAAAAAAAAACACAGCACCAACACATCCTTTGAAGTTGCTAGAAAAAAATTCAAGTTAGGCCACATTTTTGTTAAAGTATTTTTGCCTTTATCTGAAGGAACAGTTTGTACTTGGGTTAAAATCATACAGAACATGTCGTGAGCCATCTCATGTCCCGTTCTAGGGAAAGGTGAGATATAAATAGTCAATAAAAGAAGAAAATAGTTTTCTTGAAGTAATTACCACACTGTGCAATTACAGGTTTGGTTTCTGATCTATTTCCATTTTTTAAAATATCATCTTTATTGAAAGTTTCCTTTTGTTACACATAATATGAAAGAATTGAGAAAATATAATTTAAAAAAGAGAAAAAAATGAAAAATATAATAAAATGAAATAATAACATGAGAAAGAAAAGACAAGAGAGAGAAAGAAAGAAGAAAATAGAGAAAGAAAGAGAAAGAAAGAAAAAGAAAGAAATAGAATATAGAGACAGTGAAAGGTTTAAAAAAGAAGACTCTGGAGACAGATGGTGTGCATCTCCCTCGTTGACTTCCTTCGTATCTTCCAAGTCATAGAATCATAGAATCATAGAATCAAAGAGTTGGAAGAGACCTCATGGGCCATCCAGTCCAACCCCCTGCCAAGAAGCAGGAATATTGCATTCAAATCACCCCTGACAGATGGCCACCCAGCCTCTGCTTAAAAGCTTCCAAAGAAGGAGCCTCCACCACACTCCGGGGCAGAGAGTTCCACTGCTGAACGGCTCTCACAGTCAGGAAGTTCTTCCTCATGTTCAGATGGAAAGTGGGTTTTCCTTTTCTTTCTTCTGTCTGTATTTTCTTTTTCTATTTTCTCTTCTACTTATATTGCTGTGTTTCTATTTCTTTGGTTTAAATAATTTGTCACATTTCATAGAATCATAGAATCAAAGAGTTGGAAGAGACCTCATGGGCCATCCAGTCCAACCCCATTCTGCCAAGCAGGAATATTGCATTCAAATCACCCCTGACAGATGGCCATCCAGCCTCTATTTAAAAGCTTCCAAAGAAGGACCCTCCACCACACTCTGGGGCAGAGAGTTCCACTGCTGAACGGCTCTCACAGTCAGGAATCTCCTCTCTTGTAGTTTGACGCCATTGTTCCGCGTCCTAGTCTCCAAGGAGGCAGAAAACAAGCTTGCTCCCTCCTCCCTGTGGCTTCCTCTCACATATTTATACATGGCTATCATATCCTCTCTCTGCCTTCTCTTCTTCAGGCTAAACATGCCCAGCTCCTTTAGCCGCTCCTCATAGGGCTTGTTCTCCAGACCTTTTATCATTTTAGTCCAATCAGTTTCTTTTATTGGGGTTCCTTTATTTTTTGAAATCAGATATGTTAATCTATCCATATTTCTAATGTCCAATATTTTTTTCTGACCAGTCCTTAATTTCTGGAGTGTCTTCTTTCTTCCAAAGTTTTGCGTAGCAAATTCTTGCTGCTGTACTCAGTAGGAAAAGAAGTTTATCTGTATTTTTATCTATTTTTAGATCTGTTATGCCTAATAAAAATATCTCCGGTTTAAATGGGATTGGGTTGTTGTAGGTTTTTCCGGGCTATATGGCCATGTTCTGGAGGCAATTTTTCTCCTGACGTTTCGCCTACATCTATGGCAAGCATCCTCAGAGGTAGTGAGGTCACTACCCAGTGATTCCGGCCATGAAAGCCTTCGACAATACATTAAATGGGATTCTTATATGTAATATTTCTTGGACCTCTTCATGGATTTTTTTCCAGTATATTTTCACTCTTTGGCACAACCACCACATGTGGAAGTAAGAACCTTCCATCCTTCCTATTTCCATTTTTAAAAAACCCTCATTACACAAGTAACTATTCAAAGTGTTGGCTTTAGCCTATAAAGCCCTAAACGGTTCCGGCCCAACTTACCTATCTGAATGTGCCTCCCTTTACGAACCTTCCAGGAATTTAAGATCATTTGGGGAGGCCCTGCTCTTGATCCCACCTGCCTCACAAGCACACAGTGGCAAGAATTATAATAGCAAGGAATTGGAAAATAGTAACTAATCTAACACCGGAAGCATAGTATAGGGAGGTATGGAGCGTAGCCTTAAATGATAAACTAACAATGGAAATGATGGTATTCAGGAGGGAAATTAACAGATCAGATTTTGAGGCATACTGGTCTGTCTTTATTAAATATGCTTTAGTGAGTGAAAATGGAAAACAATATAATCTTGTATTGTCAAAGGCTTTCATGGCCGGAATCACTGGGTTGTTGTAGGTTTTTTCGGGCTATATGGCCATGATCTAGAGGCATTCTCTCCTGACGTTTCGCCTGCATCTATGGCAAGCATCCTCAGAGATAGTGAGGTCTCTTGGAACTAGGAAAAAGGGTTTATATATCTGTGGAATGACCAGGGTGGGACAAAGGACTCTTATCTGCTGGAGCTAGGTGTGAATGTTTCAACTGACCACCTTGATTAGCATATAATGGCCTGACAGTGCCTAGAGCAAACTTTTGTTGAGAGGTGATTAGATGTCCTTGTTTGTTTCCTCTCTGTTGTTTTGCTGTTGTGATTTTAGAGTTTTTTAATACTGGTAGCCAGATTTTGTTCATTTTCATGGTTTCCTCCTTTCTGTTGAAATTGTCCACATGCTTGTGGATTTCAATGGCTTCTCTGTGTAGCCTGACATGGTGGTTGTGAGAGTGGTCCAGCATTTCTGTTTTCTCAGATAATATGTTGTGTCCAGGTTGGTTCATCAGGTGCTCTGCTATGGCTGACTTCTCTGGTTAAAGTAGTCTGCAGCGCCTTTCATGTTCCTTGATTCGTGTTTGGACGATGCTGCGTTTGGTGGTCCCTATGTAGACTTGTCCACAGCTGCATGGTAGACGGTAGACTCCTGCAGAAGTGAGAGGATCCCTCTTGTCCTTTGCTGAATGTAGCAGATGTTGGATTTCCTTGGTGGATCTGTAGATAGTTTGTATGTTGTAAGTCTACACAGGGACCACCAAACGCAGCATTGCCCAAACATGAATCAAGGAACATGAAAGGCACTGCAGACTACTTCAACCAGAGAAGTCGGCCATAGCAGAGCACCTGATGAACAAACCTGGACACAGCATTTTATTTGAGAACACAGAAATACTGGACCACTCGAACAACCACCATGTCAGACTACACAGAGAAGCCATTGAGATACACAAACATGTGGACAATTTCAACAGAAAGGGGGAAACCATGAAAATAAACAAAATCTGGCTACCAGTATTTAAAAACTAAAATTACAACAGCAAAATAACAGAGGGGAAACAAACAAAAAATCACCTCTCAACAAAAGTTTGCTCTAGGCACTGTCAGGCCATTATATGCTAATCAAGGTGGTCAGTTGAAACATTCACACTTAGCTCCAGCAGACAAGAGTCCTTTGTCCCACCCTGGTCATTCCACAGATATATAAACCCTTTTTCCTAGTTCCAACAAACCTCACTACCTCTGACGATGCTTGCCATAGATGCAGGCAAAACGTCAGGAGAGAATGCCTCTAGAACATGGCCATATAGCCCGAAATAACCTACAACAACCCAATATAACCTTGTTGGTCAGGAATTTTGGATATGACATTTGATTAATGGTTGATTTATGAATATATGGCGAAGGAAAGGATATTTGTCCAGGCCTTGGTGGTGGGGCAATGTGTTTGTAAAATGTTCACTGTTTTGTGTTTTGTTTACACTGTAAATTGTTATTGTATGTAACTAAAATTTTCATATATATGGTACTACTGATAATATATAACATCATATAATGATATATTATTTTATTGTTGTATATTAGTATATTTTAAGGTGCAATGTTTTTGATGGTGAGCCGCTTTGAGTCTCCGTATGGACAGCTAAAGTGGGATATTATTAATTATTAATTAATAAAAAATAAAACACTCTCCACCTAATAGCAACATTCACACTTGCTTCAAACGGACATGGGTTCTTCCTCCCACCCTGGACATTATTCCACAGAAGGTGCCTCCAGGGAACAACAGCCAGGCTACTTCTATGCAGACACCCTCACTGATTGACTTTGCAGCTGCAAGGCTTCTCAATGCGAATCAAGCTGGCTCATTGCAGCAGTCACACTTGCTTCTTTCTCCCACCCTGGACATTATTCCAGAGGGTGCCTCCAGGCAACAACAGCCAGGCTACCTCTATGCAGACACCCTCACTCATTGACTTTGCAGCTGCAAGGCTTCTCAATGCGAATCAAGCTGGCTCATTGCAGCATTCACACTTGCTTCTTTTTCCCACCCTGGACATTATTCCAGAGGGTGCCTCCAGGCAAGAACAGCCAGGCTGCCTTGATGCAGGCCACCTCGCTGATTGACTTTGCAGCTGCAAGGCTTCTCAATGCGAATCGAGCTGGCTCATTGCAGCAGTCACACTTGCTTCTTCCTCCCACCCTGGACATTATTCCAGAGGGTGCCTCCAGGAAAGAACAGCCAGGCTACCTCTATGCAGACACCCTCACTGATTGACTTCTTTCTCCCATCCTGGACATTATTCCAGAGGGTGCCTCCAGGAAAGAACAGCCAAGCTACCTCTATGCAGACACCCTCACTGATTGACTTCTTTCTCCCATCCTGGACATTATTCCAGAGGGTGCCTCCTGGCAAGAACAGCCAGGCTACCTCTATGCAGACACCCTCACTGATTGACTTCTTTCTCCCATCCTGGACATTATTCCAGAGGGTGCCTCCTGGCAAGAACAGCCAGGCTACCTCTATGCAGACACCCTCACTGATTGACTTCTTTCTCCCATCCTGGACATTATTCCAGAGGGTGCCTCCTGGCAAGAACAGCCAGGCTACCTCTATGCAGACACCCTCACTGATTGACTTTGCAGCTGTCACACTTGCTTCTTCCTCCCACCCTGGACATTATTCCAGAGGGTGCCTCCAGGCAACAACATCCAGGCTACCTCTATGCAGACATCCTCACTGATTGACTTTGCAGCTGCAAGGCTTTCTCAATGCCGATCAAGCTGGCTCATTGCAGCATTCACACTTGCTTCTTCCTCCCACCCTGGGCATTATTCCAGAGGGTGCCTCCAGGCAAGAACAGCCAGGCTACCTCTAGGCAGACACCCTCACTGATTGACTTTGCAGCTGCAAGGCTTCTCAATGCCAATCAAGCTGGCTCATTGCAGCAGTCACACTTGGACATTATTCCACGGGTATACACACTCTTTAATGCCTTCACTTCCAACAGGCCTGAAGGGAAGAGGCCAGCGGGGAAGGCCCCGTTCCTTCATCTCCTCCCCCACAAAATAAATAAACCCCGAGGCCGGCAAACCAGAGTAGGCCTCACCTAGAAGCCTCCAAGCTTCTCCCCGACCGGCCAGCTGCCAGCCTTCCTCCTCGGCAGGCGCCTCAGGTCGCTCTTCGCCTCTCCGGCCTGCTTCGCTGAAGAGAAGCCGCTTTCCCCTAACAGGCGACGATTCAGCGCGAGGCGTGCTGGGAGTCGTAGTCTTTGAGAGCTCCCTCTCCGCGGAAGTGGCCGGCAGGGGGACTCGGTTTCCCAGGCGGCATTTCGGCGCAGCTGTTTTTGTCGCGAGTCGAACGAAAATACGGCAACCGCCAGGACTCAATTCGCGAAGACTTATTGTTTTTTTGTCAACATAGGGAAAGGGGATTGTGTGCAGTGGGGAGAGCGAGCCAGAAGGGAAAAGCAAGTGGCTTGAATGGCCATATAATCCATCTCCTGAATACAGATGATCTGCTTTGAACTGGCCCCTTCTACACTGCCATATAAAATCCAGATTATCTGCAGTGTAGACTCATATAATCCAGTTCAAAGCAGATAATGTGGAGTGTATGCTTTGATAATCTGGATTATATGGTGATGTGTAGATGCATATAATCCAATTCAAATAAGATAATGTGGATTATCACCTTTGATAATCTGGATTATGTGGTGGTGTAGACTCATAATCCAGTTCAAATCAGTAATGTAGATTATCACCTTTAATAATCTGGATTATATGATGATGTGTAGACTAATATCATCCAGTTCAAATCAGATAATGTGGATCATCACATTGATAATCTGGATTATATGGCAATGTGTAGACGCATATCATCCAGTTCAAATCAGATAATGTGGATTATCGCCTTTGATAATCTGGATTATATGGCAATGTGTAGACGCATATAATCCAATTCAAAGCAGAAAATGTGGATTATCGGATTTGATAATCTGGGTTATAAGGCAGTGTAGACTAATATCCAGTTCAAATCAGATAATGTGGATTATCACATTGATAATCTGGATTATATGGCAGTGTAGACTCATGTTGTTGTTCATTAGTTTAGTAGTTTCCGAGCCTTCGTGACTTCATGGACCAGCCTCCGCCAGAGCTCCCTGTCGGCCGTCACCACCCCCAGCTCCTTCAAGGTCAAGCCAGTCACTTCAAGGATCCCATTCATCCATCTTGCCCTTGGTCGCCCCCTCTTCCTTTTTCCTTCCATTTTCCCCAGCAGACTCATATAATCCAGATAATCAAAGATGATAATCCACATTTGAACTGGGTTATACGAGTCTTGTCGTAGTTTAGACTCAGTCCCAACCCACCCTCTGCCAAGCAGGAAAAGCACAATCAAAGCACCCCTGACAGATGACCACCCAGCCTAAAAGCCTCTGAGGCAGAGAGTTCCACTGCTGAACATTCTCCTTATGGTCAAGAAGTTCTTCCTAATGTTCATTGGAATCCCCTTTCCCATCATTTGAACCCATTGCTCCGAATCCTAGTCTTCAAGGCAGCAGAAAAGAAGCCTCCTTTTAAATATATATATATATATTTAAAAGGAGCCTGCAATTGTCTGAAAACTAGGATTGAAATACAATATACAATAAGTTTCAGCTGAATTGCCAAACACTATAGTTCTGCATTAAGGCACGTTGCGAAAGGGAAAGCAATTCTCTCAATCACATCCGGCAGGAAATAAATAAAGGCTGTTCTAGAACTCATTCCCATCAGGCTTTTTTATTGATTTCTGGAGCAAAGTCCAACTACGGATAGTAATCCGTAGGAGAAAAAAACCAGAAGGCTCTGTGCAATGTTCTCTTATGAGTGTATTTTGGCATTGCCGCAGAAGACCTTTAGCACTGCCCAGGTTGAATGAATCCATCTAAAACACAGACTACCACCTCACCTGCCTCATAGGAAACCTGCTACAAAACAGGAGCTTTTTTGTTGAGTTCCAGGGCCAGAGAAGCAGATGGCGGAAACAGAAGAACGGCCTGTCTCGTGCTTGCTCCATCCATGAACGTGCTTGCTCCATCCATGTTCAACATCTACACAAATGACCAGCCACTGCCAGAAGGGATGGAGAGCTTCATCTATGCTGATGATCATGCCATCACCGCTCAAGCAGGGAGCTTTGAGATGGTAGAACAGAAGCTCTCCGAAGCTCTATGTCAGTGGTTCTCAACATTCCTAATGCCGCGACCCCTTAATACAGTTCCTCATGTTGTGGTGACCCCCAACCATATTATTTTCGTTGCTACTTCATAATTGTAATTTTGCTACTGTTATGAATCATTATGTAAATATCTGATATGCAGGATGTATTCTCATTCACTGGACCAAATTTGGCACAAATACCCAATATGCCCAGATTTGAATACTGGTGGGGTTGGAATGGGAGGATTGATTCTGTCATTTGAGAGATGTAGTTGCTGGGATTTATAGTTCTCCTACATTCAAAGAGCATTCTGAACTACACCAACAATGGACTTGAACCAAACTTCGCACACAGAACTCCCATGTCCAACAGAAAATACTGGAAGGGTTTGGTGGGCATTGACCTTGGGTTTTAGAGTTGTAGTTCGCCTATATCCAGAGAGCACTGTGGACTCAAACAATGATGGATCTGGATCAAATTTGGCACGAATATTCAATATGCCCAAATGTGAACACTGGTGAAGTTCGGGGAAAATAGACCTTGACATTTGGGAGTTGTAGTTGCTGGGATTTATAGTTCACCTACTACCAAAGAGCATTCTGAAGCCCACCAACGATAGAATTAGGCCAAACTTCCCACACAGAACTCCCATGACCAACAGAAAATACTGTCTGTGATGGTCTTTGGTGACCCCTCTGACACCCCCTTGCGACCCCTTCAGGGGTCCTGACCCCCAGGTTGAGAACCACTGCTCTATGTGCTCTTACTGCCTATTACAGGGAAAACCAGCTGATCCCTAACCCATCTAAAACACAGACATGTGCTTTTCACCTTAAGAACAGACAGGCATCACGAGCTCTGAGGATCACCTGGGAAGGAATCCCACTGGAGAATTGCAGTGCACCCAAATACCTGGACCGTGCTCTGACCTACAAGAAGCACTGCCTGAATATTAAGCAAAAAGTGAGTGCTAGAAACAACATCATACGGAAGCTGACTGGCACAACCTGGGGATCACAACCAGACACAGTGAAGACATCTGCCCTTGCGTTATGCTACTCTGCTGCTGAGTATGCATGCCCAGTGTGGAACACATCTCACCACACTAAAACAGTGGATGTGGCTCTTAACGAGACATGCCGCATTATCACGGGGTATCTGCGCCCTACACCACTTGAGAAATTACACTGCTTAGCCGGCATTGCACCACCTGACATCCACCGGGAAGTAGCAGCCAATAGTGAAAGGACCAAGGCAGAGACATCTCCAGCTCATCCCTGTTTGGGTATCAGCCAGCACGTCAACGACTTAAATCAAGAAATAGTTTTCTAAGATCTACAGAGACACTCGCTGGAACACCTCAGCAAGTGATAGTCCAAAAGTGGCAGGCTCAAACCCAGCACCTCAATCAATGGCTGATACCCAATGAGAGACTCCCCCCTGGGCACACAGAAGACTGGGCGACTTGGAAGGCGCTGAACAGACTGCGCTCTGGCACCACGAGATGCAGAGCCAACCTTCAGAAATGGGGCCACAAAGTGGAATCCACGACATGCGAGTGCAGAGAAGAACAAACCACTGACCACCTGCTGCAATGCACCCTGAGCCCTGCCACATGCACCATGGAGGACCTTCTTGCGGCAACACCAGAGGCACTCCAAGGGGCCAGATACTGGTCAAAGGACATTTAATCAACTACCAAGATTGCAAATTCTGTGTTTTGTTTGTTTGTTTTTGTTAAAAATGTAATACAAATGTTAGCTGGCCCTGATTGTTTCCTGTTCTGGAATTCCCCTGTTTTTTAAGTGTTGCTCTCTATTTACTGTCTCGATTCTGATGCTTTTTAAATACCAGTAGACAGATTCTGTTCATTTTCATGGTTTCCTCCTTTCTGTTGAAATTGTCCACATGTTTGTGGATTTCAGTGGCTTCTCTGCATCGCCTGACATGGTGGTTGTGAGGGTGGTCCAGCATTTCTGTGTTCTCACATAATATGATGTCCAGGTTGAATTCCAGATAGGAAACAATAAGGGCCAGCTAACACTTCCCAACAAAGGATCCCCTCAGGCAGGAAGAGCCAGGCTTTGAAATTGCAAGGCTATCCAATCTGGTTACCAGTATTTAAAAACACCAGAATCAAGATAGTAAATAAAGAGCAACACTCAGAAAACAGGAAATTCCAGACTTGAAAGAATCAGGGTCAGCTAACACCTGCCAACAAAGAATCCCTCAGGTAGGAAGCAGCCAGGCTTTGAAGCTGCCAAGCTATTCAGTGCTAATATAGGTGGCCAATTGCAACCTTCACACTTGCTCCAAGCAGACAAGAGTTCTTTCTCCCACCGTGGACATTATTCCACAGATATATAAACCCCACTTGCGTAGTTTCCAACAGACTGCACAATGTCTGAGGGTGCCTGCCATTGATGGGGGCAAAATGTCAGGAGAGAATGCTTCTAGAACATGGCCATACAAACTCACAGCAACTCAGCGATTCCGGCTATGAAAACCTTTGACAACACATAAAACACATTCAAGAATTGATATGGACTTCAAATAGTCTATTGGGTACAATCGAAAATATGGGAATATATCCGAAAATAATATCAGATCATGCTCCAATTTCAATTGATATTAAAATCCCAAAAAAACAACCAACCTGGAAATTAAACGAATATTTATTAAAGCCTGTATTTAAATATTATATAGCTTCTTATACCTTTTGTCATCAAAGGAGACTAAAGTATTTTATTGAATACAAAGCAAACCATTTGGATATAAGATACATTATTATTATGAGAAGAAGAGAGAAAATAAGATTGACATCTTCCCCATTCTCATCGTATCAGTGAAGGTCAGTTGCTTAAGAACCCCGTTTGGCTTTCTTAATGCTGCCTCGTTCTCCATCCAAAGCATCCAAACCAGAATCACCGGTTGCATTATCAAAAAATCTGACCTTCCGACAAAGAACGCCAGCTCCCAAAACAGGTTTGTTTCTTCCTTCCTACCTACACTGCTCTACGATGCACTAAGAAGCAAAAACAGAGAACGCCCTCTAAATCTTTGGTCGTGGAGTTTGTGTCGGGATCAACCACACTTAAGTTGCAAGGTGTGTTCATGTCTCTCCGGACGATCGCCTCAATCTGTCCTCTTCTCCGCAGGATGAACACGCTTGATCCCCCAAAACCAGAGCCATTCTGGTAGGTGACGTCCAAACATAAGCTGGAAAGAAAGATATGCAACAAAAATTAGATTGAAAAACAAGCCCTGGAGACAGCAACCAAAAAGCCCACGATATGGTTCAGATATGTGGATGACACCTTCACCATTTGGAGCCATGGAGAAGAAGAACTCAACAGGTTCCTGGAACATCTTAACAGCATCCACCCAAACATCCAGTTCACCATGGAAAAAGAAAATGAAGGAAGACTGCCTTTTCTAGATGTCCTAGTCATCCGCAAACCAGATCAACAATTGGGTCACACCGTCTACAGAAAACCCACACACACAGATAGAGATCTACATCAAAACTCCAACCATCACCCAAGTCAAAAAAGAAGCACCATTAAAGCCTTGGCAGACCGTGCAAAAAGAATCTGCGAAGCCCACCTCCTCCAAGATGAACTGAACCACCTCAACTGGGCTCTCCAGGCCAATGGAGACTCCACCTCAGACATCAGAAGAGCTGCAAGACCACCGAGAACAAGCCACGAGAGTAAAGATGAAGATCCATCCAGAGGAAAAGTGTTCCTGCCATACATCAAGGGAACCACTGACCGCAGAGGGAAGCTGATGAGGAAACACAACATACAAACAATCTACAAACCCACCAAGAAAATCCAACAAATGCTACGTTCAGCAAAGGACAAGAGGGATCCTCTCACCTCTGCAGGAGTCTACCGTATACCATGCAGCTGTGGACAAGTCTACATAGGGACCACCAAACGCAGCGCCCAGACACGCATCAAGGAACATGAAAGGCACTGCAGACTACTTCAACCAGAGAAATCAGCCATAGCAGAGCACCTGATGAACCAGCCTGGACACAGCATATTATTTGAGAACACAGAAATGCTGGACCACACCAACAACCACCATGTCAGACTACACAGAGAAGCCATTGAAATCCACAAGCATGTGGACAATTTCAACAGAAAGGAAGAGACCATGAAAATGAACAAAATCTGGCTACCAGTATTTAAAAACTCTAAAATTATAACAGCTAAACAACAGAGAGGAAAAAACCAGGCACAGATTAACACCTCCCAGCAACAGATTTTCCCAGGCGCAGGCAGGCCTTCAAATGCTAATGAAGGTGATCAGCTGAACATTCACACCTAGCTCCAGCAGAGAAGAGCTCCTTGCCCCACCCCAGCCATTCCACAGATATATATAAATCCATTGTCCTAATTCCAACAGACCTCTACCTCTGAGGATGCTTGCCATAGATGCAGGCGAAACGTCAGGAGAAATGCCTCTAGAACATGGCTCTATAGCCCGAAAAAACCCACAAGAACCTAAAAATTAGATTATTGAAGGCTTTCATGGCTGGAATCACTGTGAGTTTTCCGAGCTGGCAGAAGCATTCTCTCCTGACGTTTCACCCACATCTATGGCAGGCATCCTCAGAGGTTGTGAGGTCCGTTGGAAACTAGGAAAAGGGGGTTTATATATCTGTGGGATAATGTCCAGGGTGGGAGAAAGAACTCGTCTGTTGGAGGCAAGCGTGAATGTTGCAGTTAGCAAGCTTGATTAGCACTGAATGGCCTTGCAGCTTCAAAGCCTGGCTGCTGGGAGAATAATAACAATAACAACAACAATAATAATAATAATAATAATAATAATAATAATCCTTTATTTGTACCCCGCTACCATCTCCCAAGGGAGCCCCCGGTGGCACAGTGGGTTAAAGCACTGAGCTGCTGAGCTTGTTGATCGAAAGGTTGCAGATTCGATTCCGGGGAGCGGTGTGAGCTTCCGCTGTCAGACCTAGCTTCTGCCAACCTAGCAGTTCGAAAATATGCAAATGTGAGTAGATCCCCAGCGGGAAGGTAATGGCACTCCATGCAGTCTTGCCGGCCACATGACCTTGGAGGTGTCTACGGACAACGCTGGCTCTTCGGCTTAGAAATGGAGATGAGCACCACACCCCAGAGTCAGACATGACTGGACTTAATGTCAGGGGACTATCTTTACCTTTACCTTACCATCTCCCGAAGGACTCGGTGAGGCTTACAAGAGGCCGAGCACAAATACAACATCATTTGTTGGGATGTGTTAGCTGGCCCCGATTGTCCAGGGCCAGCTAACTTTATCTTTCTGCTAGTGCAGTAAAACCCTATTTTGTCCCCGGGATCCCCTATCCTGACACATTACATTGACCCCCTCACCCACTGTTTTTAAAATTTTAATTCTTTGCAATTGGCCCAGCCCACTGTGATTCATTTTCTGTGTTCAAATGTGTTGATTTTATATTGTTTGATGTGTATATTTATATTGGTTCTGTATTTTACTTTTATTTTTAATTTTCTGCTGTGTTCTTATTGTATATTATTTTGTTGTACTACTGGGCTTGGCCTTATGTAAGCCGCCCCGAATCCCCTTGGGGAAATGGAGGCGGGGTATAAATAAATAAAGACACCCCCTCCCCTTTGGATTTCACCGATCGAGGCTAGCCAGAGGAGGCTCTTAGGATGGCAACACTGGCCCACATATAAAGATTTAGTGGAAAAAAAATAAAAATAGCAACACTTGGAAACTTAAATCACAAGAAGAACGGGCTAAAAAATACAAAAACTTCACATGGCTGCAATATTTCCAGACTAATGAGATATTTAAACAAGACGAAAGGATAGGTTTTGAGGAGAAAGAGACTATATGGGACAAAATAACAAAAACAGAAAGGAAAGGCATGATCATCAAGTTTACAGATGACACCAAATTGGGAGGGATAGCCAATAGTCCAGAGGACAGGAGCAGAATTCAAAACGATCTTGACAGATTAGAGAGATGGGCCATGTAGAGAAATGTTTATTATAGAGTGTTTATTATACTGTATTTAAACTGTATTTATGTATTACATTTATTGCCATGGCCTAGCTGTGAGGGATAGGTTGCCATGGTGACAAGACAAGGCAGAAGAGGAGGTGGGCGGAGCTTAAGGAGAAAAAGGTTTGAAAGTGGCAGTTAAGCTCCAGTCCGGTGGAGGAGACCCGGAGAAGAGCAGAGCCAGTTAAGGGCTCTGGGAAATAGCAGAGTCAAGAAAGGACTCTGGGGAAAGTAGTTTAGTCCGGTGGATGAGACCCGGGGAAGAGGAGAGCCAGTTAGGGCTCTGTTGTGAAGCTGTGAGAATTCAGTAGTTCCTAGATTTTGTGAATATTTCTTCAGCAAGAGAGCTGAAGGTGTTACCTTGTTAGATTGCTTAGGTTAAAAGAATCTAACAGAGGGGGTCTTCAGGATTGCCAGTAAGGAAAGACTGGTGATCAGTGGTTTGTTCCGAGTATAGGGCAAACAGTGTGGACATTCACAATAGGGAACTCTGAAGTAGTATAAGCACTTCACTAAAGAAGAAGTTTGTAGAATTGTATCATCAGAAGCATGTATCTCAAACCAGCCATTTTGTAACATCAAGCCTTGTGCCAAGTTCAAATCCTCAAAACTGCAACAATTACGTTCTGTTAACAATAAAACTTGTTCTCTTTGTATTTCAAACCTGCTTCCTCCATTGCTTTTATGCTTGGTGCATTCCACACTACCAAAGTCACCTCACAACACAACTAAAGATAAACAGAGACATAAACCAGCGTCTCTAAACGTATCGGTGGCAGCTTAATTGATATTTAAAAGAAGGTTCCTCACAGAATATTGGTGGGATTAACGCTTCTTTACAGGCCAAAACTAACAAAATGAAGTTCAACATTGACAAATGCAAGATACTCCACTTTGGCAGAAAAAATGAAATGCAAAGATACAGAATGGGGGACGCCTGGCTCGAGAGCAGTACGTGTGAAAAAGATCTTGGAGTCCTCGTGGACAACAAGTTAAACATGAGCCAACAATGTGATGTGGCGGCAAAAAAAGCCAATGGGATTTTGGCCTGCATCAAGAGGAGCATAGTGTCTAGATCTAAGGAAGTAATGCTACCCCTCTATTCTGCTTTGGTTAGACCACATCTGGAATATTGTGTCCAATTCTGGGCACCACAATTCAAGAGAGATATTGACAAGCTGGAATGTGTCCAGAGGAGGGCGACTAAAATGATCAAGGGTCTGGAGAACAAGCCCTATGAGGAGCGGCTTAGGGAACTGGGCATGTTTAGCCTGAAGAAGAGAAGGCTGAGAGGAGATATGATAGCCATGTATAAATATGTGAGAGGAAGCCACAGGGAGGAGGAGGGAGCAAGCTTGTTTTCTGCTTCCTTGGAGACTAGGACGCGGAACAATGGCTTCAAACTACAAGAGAGGAGATTCCATCTGAACATGAGGAAGAACTTCCTGACTGTGAGAGCCGTTCAGCAGTGGAACTCTCTGCCCCGGAGTGTGGTGGAGGCTCCTTCTTTGGAAGCTTTTAAGCAGAGGCTGGATGGCCATTTGTCAGGGGTGATTTGAATGCAATATTCCTGCTTCTTGGCAGGGGGTTGGACTGGATGGCCCATGAGGTCTCTTCCAACTCTTTGATTCTATGATTCTATGAAAGTGATCTCTAAAATATATAACCAATTATTGGACTGGGAAACGGAAACGGAGGAAATTAAAAATTGTATGGTAGTGTGGGCAAGGAATATAGGACACCAGATTGGAATTCAGGAATGGCAACAGATCTGGAGAAGGAAAATGAAATATACATACTCGGTAGCATTAAAGGGAACTGGTTGAAGACCTTCCATAGGTGGTATATGACCCCTCATAAGCTGAGTTTAATGTATAGAAAATATCCAAATGTATGCTGGAAATGTAAAAAACAAACAGGAACCTATTTCCACATGTGGTGGACGTGCCCAGAAACTTCCAAATACTGGCGGACTATACAAGAAGAAACCGAAAAAATCCTAAAAGAAAGATTCCACGCAATCCAGAGTACTTCATCCTAGGCCTTACAGATAATGAATTAAATCTAGATAATAATGAGGACGTCCTGTTCACATATATAATTACTGCAGCACGTATAATATTTGCGAAACACTGGAAGGAGGAGCAGATCCCAACTGTAGATCAATGGTTAGAAAAACTATTAGATATAAGGGATATGGATAAATTGACATATCTCCTGAGGAACAGCTCTGGTAGTCCAGTGAAACAAACAGACTGGACATGTTTGGAGGTGTAAAGACGTATCAATGCCACCAATAAAATGTAAAGACGTGCGTTAATCCCACCAAATGGGATTACCAAAAATGTAAGGATCACGTTTTTAGTTAAGAGTCGAACTGGATTGGTATTGATGTATGAATTGTGTTTTTATGTTTTTTATGTTTTTTATGCTTTTAACTTTTTTACTGTTGATTGTTATATTATGTTGTAAACCGCGTTGAGTCGCCGGCTAGGCTGAGAAACGGCGGTATATAAATATAGCAAATAAATAAATAAATAAATAAATAAGGAAGTTCCTAGACTGCTATTAAATTAAACTGCCACCAATATGTTTAGAGACGCTGGTCTTAAAGTCTCTGTTTATCCCTATTTGCGTTGTGAGGTAACTTTGGTAGAGGGGAATGCACCGAACGTAAAATCAATGGAGGAGGCAGGTTTAAAATACAAAGAGAACAAGTTTATTGTTAAACAAAGCGTAATTGTTGCAATATTGAGATGTTGAGCTTGGCATATGCTTGATGGTTACAATATGGCTTGGTTGAGATACATTCAGGCTTTAGATGTTACAATCTTATAAACTCCTTCTACAGTGAAGTGCTTTATTATTTATTATTTATTTATTTATTTATTATTTGCATTTATTGACCGCCACTCTCAGCCCGAAGGCGACTCGTGGCGGTGTACAGAACACAGAACATAAAGACAACAGTTACAATAAATCAGAGTCATAACACACAACTTACTAACAACAAATAATTAAGCTAAAAATCCGCTTCGTCTTGTTTGGGTCATAATCCATCTCGTCGTCCTTAGTCCATTCCGGTGGTCATTCCAAAACATAGCACTTAACTGAAGGCCTTTCCAAAGAGCCAGGTTTTCAGGCCCTTACGGAAGGCCATGAGGGAGGGCGCCTGTCTAATTTCCGCAGGGAGGGAGTTCCACAGCCGGGGGGCCACCACCGAGAAGGCCCGTTCTCTAGTCCCCGCCAAGCGTGCCTGTGAGGCAGGCGGGACCGAAAGAAAGGCCTCCCCGGATGATCTCAAGGTCCTCGTGGGCTGATAGGCCGAGATGCGGTACTCAAGGTATTTTGGGCCGGAACCGTTTAGGGCTTTGTAGGTTAGCACCAGCACCTTGAATTGGGCCCGGTAGCTAATCGGCAGCCAGTGGAGCTGGGACAGCAAGGGCGTTGTGCGCTCCCTGCGTCCCGCTCCGGTTAACAACATGGCTGCCGCGCGCTGGACTAGCTGAAGCTTCCGGACCGTCTTCAAGGGCAGCCCCACGTAGAGAGCGTTGCAGTAGTCGAGGCGGGATGTGACCAAAGCGTGTACCACCGTGGCCAAGTCAGACTTCCCAAGATACGGGCGCAGCTGGCGCACGAGCCGAAGCTGTGCAAATGCTCCCCTGGTCACCGCCGAAACCTGGGGATCCAGGCTCAGCGATGAGTCCAGGGTCACACCCAAGCTGCGAACCTGCGCCTTCAAGGGGAGTGCGACCCCATCCAGCACAGGCTGTAACCCTATACCCTGTTCGGCCTTGCGACTGACCAGGAGTACCTCTGTCTTGTCTGGATTTAATTTCAGTTTGTTCGCCCTCATCCAGACCGTCACAGCGGCCAGGCACCGGTTCAGGACTTCGACAGCCTCCTTAGTAGCAGGTGGAAAGGAGTGACAGAGTTGGACGTCATCTGCGTACAGGTGACATCGCACCCCGAAACTCCGGATGATCTCACCCAGCGGCTTCATGTAGATGTTAAACAGCATGGGGGACAGTATGGAGCCCTGAGGAACACCACAGGTCAAAGGCTGTGGTGTTGAACAGGAGTCCCCCAATGACACCTTCTGGGTACGACCCTCCAGAAATGACTGGAGCCACCGCAAAGCGGTGCCCCCAAGACCCATCTCTGCAAGGCGTCCCAGAAGAATACCGTGGTCGACGGTATCGAAGGCCGCTGAGAGGTCCAGAAGCACCAACAGGGACACACTCCCCCTGTCTAGCTCCCGGCGCAGATCATCCACTAAGGCGACCAAGACCGTCTCGGTACCATGTCCCGGTCTGAAGCCAGACTGTGCCGGATCCAGATAATCCGTGTCTCTCAAGAATACCTGGAGTTGTGAGGCCACCACGCTTTCCATGACTTTGCCCAAAAAGGGAAGATTGGAAACAGGCCGAAAGTTGTCAAATTTAGTGGGGTCCAGTGATGGTTTCTTCAACAGCGGCTTTATAATAGCCTGTTTTAGGCTCGCTGGAATCGTGCCTTCCCGAAGGGAGGCATTAACCACCACCGTTACCCACTCAGCCAATCCCCCTCTGGCCTCTTTCAGAAGCCAGGATGGGCAGGGGTCTAGGATGGACGTGGTGGGCCTCATTCCTCCAAGTATCTTGTCCACATCCTCGGGTTTCACAAGCTGAAAAGAATCCATCAAAATAGGACAAGCAGGTGCTTGTGTCACATCCACAGAGACTGCATTTAATGTGGCGTCCAGCCCAGAACGGATCAAAGCGACTTTGTCTGCGAAGAACCGAGCAAATGCTTCACAGCGCGTGTCCGAGTTGTCAGGGCTCCCACCTGAGGTAGGGGGAGTTAAAAGGCCTCTGACAATCCGAAACAACTCCGCCGGACGGTTTTTTGCAGACGCAATAGTAGCCGCAAAGAAAGTTTTCTTTGCGGCTTTTATTGCCGCGGCATATGCCCTTAAGAAGGACACAAACCGTGCTCGATTTGGCTCGCTTGGATCCGAGCGCCACACGCTCTCTAGTTCCCTCTTCCTTCGCTTCATCGCTGCCAGCTCCTCAGTGAACCAAGGAGCTGGTTTAGCTCGGTTACTTGAGAGGGGACGTTCCGGAGCGATCCTGTCAATTGCCCTGGTCATCTCCCCATTCCAGAGAGCGACCAAGGCCTCGACATGGTCACCTACCGAGGTGGCGGGAAAATCCCCAAGAGCCGTCAGGAATCCGTTCGGATCCATAAGCCTCCTGGGGCGGACCATCTTAATGGGTCCTCCACCTTTGCGGAGGTTAGGGGGCGCAGTGAGCCTAAATCTGATCAGGAAGTGGTCGGTCCATGGCAACGGAGAGATGGACAACTCCTCCACACCGCCACCTTGCTCCCATCCCTGGCAGAAAACCAAGTCCAATGTGTGTCCAGCACAGTGGGTGGGGCCAGTTATTTGTTGGGACAGCCCCATGGTTGCCATGGCAGACATGAAGTCCTGAGCCGCTCCTGAGAGGGCCGTCTCGGCATGGATGTTGAAGTCCCCCAGCACAAGAAGCCGTTGGGACTCCACCACCAGGCTCGAGACCACCCCCGCTAGCTCAGGCAGGGAGACTGTAGCGCAGCGAGGTGGACGGTACACTACAAGAATCCCTATTCTGTCCCGGTCACCCACCCTCAGGTGGACGCATTCGAAATTTGTGGTCTGCGGGATGGGGCTCCTGGTCAGATGGATGGAATCTCTGTAGACCACTGCGACCCCGCCTCCCCGTCCTCCGGCTCTTGGTTGGTGTTGCACGGAGAAACCTGGAGGACAGAGCTGGGAGAGGTTTACGCCCCCCGCTTCATCCAACCAGGTCTCCGTGATGCACGCCAGATCTGCCCGCTCCTCCAGGATTAAATCCTGGATCCAAGATGTTTTTCCGTTGACAGACCTGGCGTTCAACAACACCACCTTCAAGCCAGAGGGCCCGCTCACCTGGTTACACCAATTTACCTTAGGAGACCGGTTGGGGGTTGTTAATATGGATGAGCGGTCCGAATTAGGCCGAATTCGAGGTCTCCTTTTCCCGCATCTCCTCCTTCCCACCACGACCTCTATGGGGGCCCCTCGGCTCGTGGAACTCCTCCCCTCCTCCATGCCGCAATCTAATGCCAAGGTCTTACTTCCAGCTGTATTCGTTGTTTGACTTTCCGGTCTTAGCCAGTCTCCCTTCCTCCCCACTACCCCCCTCCCCACCTCATTTTTATTTATAGGGTCCCACCCACCTCCCCCCCTATCCGTCACACCATATAATAGTAATAGGGAAAACACACAGAGGGGGATGGGGGACCACATAGATAACAGCAGCACAAGGCGGTGTTGGGTGTTCTGGCCACACCACTAGAGTAGTTCGTAAAGTGCACAGTACAAGCTAGATCTAAAGTGCAATCGCTATAGTACCTAAAGTGCCATAGTTAAAGTGCAATAGCTAAGGTGCGGCACGGAGGGCTGGGAGGGGGCGAAAGTGCTAATGCGGTTGGCGGTCCGGCAGGCGCCTTAAAGTGCTCTTATCATAAAGTGCTGTAGCTCAACCAAATATGTCCGGAATGTACAAGCTGGTATATGAGGACTGAGGTGATGATCAGTTCACTTAAAGCTAATTATGACCCAGATGGAGTCTCAAGACGGTCAACGTGAAGCGGATGGGGCTTCCGGGGATGGTAACTCGGCATGGGCCGGCTCGCCTAAAGGTCTACACAAGGCTAGCAAAAGGTCTACACAATGATCTGCACAGGAATTACACAGAGAGCTGCACAACGGAGGCCACCACAGTGTTAGGTCTGCACAGAAAGGCCCAAAAAGGTCAGCACAAGATGTCTTCAATGATAGCGCGTCAGCAGAGGAGGCCGTGGATCCGTCGCTCCACAACGACCCTGCGGGCAGTTGCCGTGGCCTGATGAAAATGGCGGCGGCAGTGGAGGCGGGTCCCAGCGGTGGCGACTCACCAGCCGGATGTAGTGGCCGCGGCCTAGTAGAGGCTGATGGCGGCAGCTCCGGCAGTGGCTGAGGCGGCCCGGCGATGGAAGCGGGCTTCTGCGGCGATGGTTGGTTAAACAGCAGATGGGCTCCTTCAGCAGCGTTCGGCAATGGGACGAAGCGGGGCCCCGTGGCTTGAAAAAGGCGGCGGCAGTGGAGGTGGGCTTCCACAATGATGACTCACCCACAGGCTGCAACGTCCGCGGCCTATTTCAGTGTTCCTTGTTGTGAATATTCTCACTGTTTGTCCTATACCGGATCAAACCACTGATCTCCAGTCTTCCACTACTGGCGATCCTAAAACCCCCTCTGTTAGATCCTTTTTAACTCAAGCAATCTAACTAGGTTTCACCTTCAGCTCCCTTGCTGAAGAAATATTCACAAATATTAAGAACTAACTGAATCTATACTGCTTCACTCCACAGAGCCCCTAATTGACTCTGCCCTCTTCTCAGGGTCTCATCCTCCTGACTAAACTACTTTTCCAGAGTCCTATCTGACTCTGCTCCTCCTCTCAGGGTCTCATCCTCCTGACTGAACTACTTTTCCAGAGTCCTATCTGACTCTGCTCCTCCTCTCAGGGTCTCATCCTCCTGACTGAAAATTAACTGTCACTTTCAAACCTTTTTCTCCTTAAGCTCCGCCCACCTCCTCTTCTGCCTTGTCACCATGGCAACCTATCTCTCACAGCTAGGCCACGGCAACCAATGTAAAACATAAATACAGTTTAAACACAGTATAATAAACACTTTATAATAAACACATCTCTACAGGAGGATTATGAGAAGAGTAAAATTGATTGATTATAAGAAAACTAACTAACTAAATAAATAAATACATAAAATTTGAAAAGGGGAGAGTCACATATGGCAGAAAAAGAAATGGAAGGATCCAAAATTAACCAGGGGTCTCTCCCTGAAGTTAAGGAAAATTAGAAGACACAGTTTTATGACCGTTTGGAAACAAAAAGGAAGTCATTTTTTAACCTGTTTTGTCTTATATGCAAGTGTGTAGGGGTGATAGTTAGTGTAGTGTGTAGAGGTATGTATGTTTCGGTGTAGATGTGATACCTGTTGAAACTGTACCCTTCCCCCCCCCTCCCCCTTTCCTCCCCCTCTCCTCCTGTCTTTTTAATGTATTTTGAAAACTTAATAAAGATCATTTTTAAAAAAAGATTATTATTATTATTATTATTATTATTATTATTATTATTTCATGCCCGGAAGTCCCCTGTTTTCTGAGCGTTCATCTTTATGTACTATCCTGATTTTAGAGTTTTTTTAAATACTGGTAGTCAGTTAAAACGTCTCAAACAGAGCATGCCTCCAGGCAACAGAAGCCAGGCTACCTCTCTGCAGATACCCTCACTGATTGACTTTGCAGCTTCATGGCTACTCAATGCTATCCAAGCTTGTTAATTGCAACATCCACACTTGCTTTAAACAGACAAGGGTTCTTTCTTCCACCCTGGACATGCCACAGGTATGTATATGGCAGCCATCTCCTGCCATGCATTGCTGTGGCCCAGTCTGTGTATATGTGCTATGTGAGTGTATATATTTGTGTATATGTGTATATACATGTGTTTGTGTATATATATGTGGTTTTGTGCATGTATTGTAATGTATTTTTTAATTTTTGGCTTTTAAATTTTCTTCTGCTGTGTTTTTCAGTGTTTTTATGAGTGGCGGTCACGCGTTGGCCTGATACATGTCTTGTGTCCAAATTTGGTGTCAATTCATTCAGTAGTTTTTGAGTTATGTTAATCCCACAAATGAACAATACATTTTTATTTATATAGACTAGCTGTCCCCTGTCACGTGTTGCTGTGGCCCAGTCTGTGTATATGTGTTTTGTGTGTGTATATGTGTGTGTATATATATATATCTGTGTATATATGTGTATTTGCATATATATATATATATATATATATATATATATGGGGGTGTATATATATGTGTGTATATCTTTGTGTATTTATATGTGTACATGCATATTGTGTATGTGTGTGTATATATTTGTGTATATATGTGTGTATATATTTGTGTATTTGTGTGTTTATATGTGTATATGTGTGTGCTTGTCTATATGCATATTTGTGTGTTTATATGTATGTATGAATGTGGATATGTATATGTGTGTGCATGTATGTATGTGTATGTATGTATTTGTGTATGTTTGTGCAAATATATACATGTGTGTGTGAATATGTGCATATGTATATGAGTGTATGTGTGGATGTATATATGGTGTATTTTTGGGGGGTTTTAGTCTGTTCAGCTGTAGTTTTGTGAGTGTGTGTGTTTATGGGTGATGGACACTCATTGGACTGTTAGGTGTGTTGTGTCCAAATTTCGTGTCAATTCGTCCAATGGTTTTTGAGTTATGTTAATCCCACAAATGAACATTACATTTTATTTATATAGCTACATATATATACACACACACATACGCCAATTGCTTCACTGCCAACAGAACCTTTGAGGATGCCATTAGCAGATGCAGGTGAAATGTCAGGAGAGTATGCTGCTAAAACATGGCCATACAACCTGAAAACCTCACAGCAACCCAATGGAAGAATGGATTCAAATGCAACTTTAACATTAGGAATAACCTAATTGTAAGAGCTGTTTGGCAGTGGAACATGCTGCTTTAGAGTCTAGTGGAGTCTCCTTCTCTGCGGGTCTGTATGGCCATCTGTCAGGAGTGCTTTGACTGTGTTTCCCTTCATAGAATCATAGAATCAAAGAGTTGGAAGAGACCTCGTGGGCCATCCAGTCCAACCCCATTCTGCCAAGAAGCAGGAATATTGCATTCAAATCACCCCTGACAGATGGCCATCCAGCCTCTGTTTAAAAGCTTCCAAAGAAGGAACCTCCACCACACTCTGGGGCAGAGAGTTCCACTGCTGAACAGCTCTCACAGTCAGGAAGTTCTTCCTCGTGTTCAGATGGAATCTCTTGTAGTTTGAAGCCGTTGTTCCGCGTCCTAGTCTCCAAGGAAGCAGAAAACAAGCTTGCTCCCTCCTCCTCCCTGTGGCTTCCTCTCACATATTTATACAAGGCTATCATATCTCCTCTCAGCCTTCTCTTCTTCAGGCTAAACATGCCTAGCTCCTTAAGCTGCTCCTCATAGGGCTTGTTCTCCAGACCCTTGATCATTTGAGTCATAGCAGGTGCGGTATGGACCGGATGACTCTTGTGAACCAACTCGAAGGTTCTTTGAGTCTATAGCAGATGCCGTGGGGTATATTTCAAAGTAAGGCCAAGGCAAACCACCTCTGGGTATTCCCTACGCAATGCATGGGATTGCCATCAATCAAATAGGCAACCCGAAGACACGAGCGAAGGCAGACACAAATGTGCACATACATTGCTACATAACAATGCAGCAGATGATGCCGTGGGAGAGAACGTCATCAGAGATGTTGTTACATACCGTACTATATATGTAAATACCCGAATTGTGCAAGTATCACGTGGTACTATCAAATAGGTGTTTAACACCTTCATATCTGTCAACTGCGTGCAATACAATAAGTAATAATTGCAACTGATATTCTGATAAAGATGCGATATGTTGTTATTATTGCGTGCCTTCAAGTAGTTCCTGGAATTCCGACCTCATTTGGAATTGCTGTTCTAGGAGGGAGGGGGGAAATGGGGAGGAGGGTATGCCTAATGGGACTGAGGAGAGTGGTATGGCAAGTACAGAGGATGGAGAAATGGACTCGACTACAGTGCGGGAGGTTCAGAACGTCTGTGAAGAGCCCACAAGTAGCAACACGTTTGTGGGGTTCTCTGGCACAGTGGGGATCCGGCTGAGTCTTGGGGAGTTATGGGTCTGGATAGAAGATGGAGAGACTGGAGGGATAAGCAAAGGGCTTCAGCTGAAAGGAGGTCTGGTGGGGCGTTGTCTGATTCCAGTTCTGAGGAGGAATTGGGGCAAGGGGTTTCAGCTGGTAACAGGGTGTCAGCTGGTTCCAGTTCAGAGGATGATTTGTAAATAAAAGTGGGGTTGGGAGATGGGGTTCCTTGCAGTCGGTAAGGTGTTGGTGGGTATTTGTGTGTCCCTGAGAGCTGTTTGGGAAGATGTGTTTGGGAAAACTTCTGTGGATGTAAGTTTAATCCGGATTATAATTATAATATATATAATATTATAATTATAATCCGGATTAAACTTACGTCCACAGAAGTCTTCCCAAACATTATAATTATAATATAATTATAATTATTATAATAATATAATAATAATATAATAATAATATTATATCTATGGCTACGGGGGTTTTCTCTGGACTGCCTTTGTGTTGATCTTATGCATTAGCTGATGCACTGCCGTTCTTCGTTTTGGCTCTGTGTATGACCTGGACTGGATTATCGTGTTTGCTGCCTTCTCCCTCCTCAATCTGGATTGGATTCGCGACGACGACTATGCCATGTTTGGACTGACTTCAGTAGACGACTTCGGCCTTACCGTTCGACCCTTCATATTCACTGACATCCTGCTGCGGATTGGAGTGCCTTTTTTTCCTGTTGATTGCATAGCTTTAAGTTTAAACCGGATTATATTCCTGTTTAATCTGGGTTATTTTCCAGGTCCTGTTTTTTGGGTTAACTGTGGGTAATACTGTGTTTTACACTGAAGAATAAGTGTTTTGAGCCTTTTTGGTTTGTTTTTGGACTCTCTTGGTTGTGAACTAAGAAACTTTACTTTTACTAAATACTGGTCTGGCGCTTTAAGGGATCTGTCTTGCAACAAAAGTACTTACAAAACTGAAGTTTTCATGGTGAAAACTAGGGGATTCGTGACAGGTTTGGTCCAGATCCATCATTGTTTGAGTCCACAGTGCTCTCTTGATGTAGGTGAACTACAACCCCCAAAACTCAAGGTCAATGCCCACCAAACCCAGTATTTTCTGTTGGTCAGGGGAGTCCAGTGTGCCAAGTTTGGTTCAATTCTATCATCGGTGGAGTTCAGAATGCTCTTTGATTGTAGGTGGACTATAAATCCCAGCAACTACAATTCCCAAATGACAAATCAATCCCCCCAACCCTACCAGTATTCAAATTTGGGCATATCGGGTATTACGTCGGAATATATCATATTACCATAATTGTATGTGGCCAATATCCGGTGGTCCTCTTGGCTACTCCCAGGGTTGTGACGGCCTGGCGCGCATACTCCTCCGCAGAAGGCACGAAGAGGCTCTCTTTGGAGAAGAGGCTGATGTGCTTGATCATTTTGGTGTGGATGAAGCCGGGAATCAAGCTCTGAACAAAGATGCCCTTGGGAGCGTACTCGTAATAAAGCGCTCGGCTGAAATGGTCCAGATACGCCTATCAAAGGGAAAGACAGGCAGATCAGCTTCCCTGAGACAAACACATGTCTTTGTGACTCAAGTAGAGGTGCATCTACACTATAAAATTAATGCAGTTTGGCACCACTTAAACTGCCATGGCTCAAAGCAATGGAATCCTGGAAGTTGTAGTTAAATAAGGCAGCAGTGGCCTTTGGCAGGAGGCCCAAGACCTTGTAAAACTGAAACTCTCACAATTCCAAAGCACCGAGCTATCGGAGTTAAAGTAGTATCGAACTGCATTATTTTTATTCCAGTGTAGATGCACCCAAGGACAGTCAACACACTTCACAACAAAATCCTACACAGTGAATATTAAGGGAAAGGCGGTAGGCGGGGTCATGCACACCAAAGGAGAGAGTTAGGAACACTGGGATGCCTGTGGTAGAGGAGAAACAGAAAATTTGGGAAAAGAAAGGGAGTGAAGCAGCTTGAATTGCTGCTAGGTGATGAAGGGAGGAACGAAAGAGATAAAAGAAGGGAAAGGAAAGGAGGAGGAAGAAAAGGAAGGTGAGAGGAGAAAGGGAAGGGGAAAAGGTATGAGGGAAGGAAAGAAAGAAAGAAGAAGGAAAGAAAGGGGGGAAAGGAAGGAAGGGAGGGAGGGAGGGATGAAGACAAAGGAATGGAGGGAAGGAAAAAAGAAAGAAGGAGAGGGCAGAAAAAAGGGATGAAGAAAGGAAGGAAGAAAGAAAAATTAGGAGAGGAAAGAAAGAATGAAGAAAGGGAAGAAAAATAAAGGGAAGGAAGAAGAAATGAAAAATAAAGAGAAGGAAGAAGAAAAAAAGAAGGGAAGGAAGGAAGGGAAGGGAAGGAGATAAAGTAAAGGAGGAAAGGTATGAGGGAGCGAAGGAAGGAAGGAAGGAAGGAAGGAAGGAAGGAAGGAAGGAAGGAAGGAAGGAAGGGGAGAAAAAAAGGAAGGAAGGAAGGAAAGAAGGAAGGAAGAAAAACAAAGGAATGGAGGGAAGGAAACAAAGAGAAAGAAGGAGAGGGCAGAAAGAAGGGACAAAGAAAGGAAGGAAGGAAGGAAGAAAAATTAGGAGAGAAAAGAAAGAATGAAGAAAGGGAAGAAAAAAATGGAAGGAAAAAGAAATGATGAAAAGGACAGAAGAAAAAAGAAGGGAGTGAAGGAAAGAAAGAAAGGGAAAGAGACAAAGGAAAGGGGAAAAGGTATGCATTGAGGGAAGAAAGAAGAGATGAAAAAAGGAAGAAACAAAAATTAGGAGAGGAAAGAAAGAACGAAGAAAGGGAAGGAAAAATAAAGGAAAGGAAGAAGAAATGATGTAAAGGACAGAAAGAAGGAAAGAAAGGGAAAGAGAGAAAGGAAAGGGGGAAAGGTATGAATTGGGGAAGCAAAGAAAGAGAAAGAAGGAGAGGGAAGAAAGAAGGGATGAATAAAGAAAGGAAGAAAAATCAGGGGAAGAAAGAAGAATGAAAAAGGGAGGGAAAAAATAAAAGGAAGGAAGAAGAAATTATGTAAAAAATGGAAGAAAAAGAAGGGAAGGAAGGGGAGAAAGAAAGAAAGAAAGAAAGAAAGAAAGAAAGAAAGGGAAATAAAGGAATGGAGGGAAGAAAAGAAAGGAAAGGAGAAAGAAGGAGAGAGAAGAAAGAAGAGATGAAGAAAGAACCGAAGACTGAAAAATTAGGGGAGAAAGGAAAGAAAAAGAAGTAGAGGGAAGAAAGAAGGGATGAATAAAGGAAGAAAGAAAAATAAGGAGAGGAAAGAAAGAACAAAAAAAGGGAAGGAAAAATAAAGGAAAGGAAGAAGAAATGATGTAAAGGTAAGAAGGAAGGAAAGAAAGGGAAGGAGAGAAAGGAAAGGGGGAAAGGTATGAATTGAGGAACGCAAAGAAAGAGAAAGAAGGAGAGGGAAGAAAGAAGGGATGAATAAAGGAAGAAAGAAAAATAAGGAGAGGAAAGAAAGAACAAAAAAGGGAAGGAAAAATAAAGGAAAGGAAGAAGAAATGATGTAAAGGACAGAAGGAAGGAAAGAAAGGGAAGGAGAGAAAAGGAAGGAGAGAAAGGAAAGGGGGAAAGGTATGAGGGAAGGAAAGAAAGAAAGAAGAAGAAGGAAAGGAAGGGGGGAGAGAGAGAGAGAAAGAAAGAAAGAAAGAAAGAAAGAAAGAAAGATGGGAAGAAAGGAAGGAAGGAAGACAAAGGAATGGGGGGAAGGAAACAAAAGAAAGAAAGAGAAAGGAGAGGGCAAAAAGAAGGAAGGAAGGAAGAAAGAAAAATTAGAAGAGGAAAGAAAAAATGAAGAAAGGGAAGAAAAATAAAAGGAAGGAAGAAGAAATGATGTAAAGGACAGAAGGAAGGAAAGAAAGGGAAGGAGAGAAAGTAAAGGAGAGAAGGTATGAGGGAGGGAAGGAAGGAAGGAATGAAGGAGGAAAAGAAGGAGAGAGAAAAGGAAGGAAGGAAGGAAGGAAGGAAGGAAGAAAAACAAAGGAATGGAGAGAAGGAAAGATAAAGAAGGAGAGGGCAGAAAGAAGGGACGAAGGAAGAAAGGAAGAAAGAAAAATTAGGAGAGAAAAGAAAGAATGAAGAAAGGGAAGAAAAATAAAGGGAAGGAGGAAGAGATGATGTAAAGGACAGAAGGAAGGAAAAGAAGGGAAGGAAGGAAAGAAAGGGAAGGAGAGAAAGGAAAGGGGAAAAGGTATGAATTGAGGAACGCAAAGAAAGAGAAAGAAGGAAGGGGAAGAAAGAAGGAGGGATAAATAAAGGAAGAAAGAAAAATCAGGGGAAGAAAGAGGAATGAAAAAAGGGAAGGGAGGAAAACATAAAGGGAGGAGAGAGAAAGAACTGACTGAGAAAGGGAAGTAAGGAAGAAAAAGAAGGGAAGGAAAGAAGGAAAGAAAAAAGGAAGATCTGCAAAGAAAATGCATGGGAAATCAAATCCGTGGATACAATGGCGCGGATACAATGGCGGCTCGCTCACCTTGGAGGCGGAGTAGGCGGTCATTTCGGGAGAGGGGTGGATGCAGCTCAGCGAAGACACGTTCACGATGGCGCCCTTCTTGCGCTGCACCATCCCCGGCAACACGAGGTGCACCATCATGTTCGCTGCCCCGACGTTCACATTGATCAAGTCCCAAATGTGCTGCTCGCTCAGGGTGGTGAAGCAGCCCAAGTGGAAAACCCCGGCGTTGTTCACCAGGATGCCGATCTCTTTGCCTTCCAGGGCTTTCGCGATGGACGGGTAAACCTCGCGGCCGTGGCTGAAGTCCGCCACCACGATCGTTGTCTCGATCTGGTGAGATTCCTCCAGATCTTTGGCCACCGCTTCCAGTTTCTCCCGATTTCGGCTGATTAAGATGACGTTCACCCCGCAGCTTGCCAACTCGTCGGCATAGGCTTTGCCGATGCCTGAAGTGCAACCTGAAATAAACCAAGACAGTAATGAAACTCCGAGAAACTCAATGGAGGTTATCAGGGAGCTGTGGGACAGGCATCTGTCAGGAAGGCTTAGATTGGGTTTTTTTACATTACAGAATGGGGTTGGACTATGGCCATCTGTTAAGAGGGGTTGGGTCGTGTTTCCTTGCATAGCTGAATGGGTTTCGACTATGGCCATCTGTCAGTATGGCTTAGATTGTGTTTTCTTACATTGTGGAATGGGAGTGGACTATGGCCATCTGTCAGGAGGGTTTGGGTTGTGTTTTCTTACATTGCTGAATGGGATTGGACTATGGCCATCTGTCGGGAGGGCTTGGGTTGTGTTTACTTGCATAGCTGAATGGGTTTCAACTATGGCCATCTGTCAGTATGGCTTAGATTGTGTTTTCTTACATAGCCAAATGGGAATAGACTATGGCCATCTGTCAGGAGGGCTTAGATTGTTTTTTCTTACATAGCCAAATGCGGATAGACTATGGCCATCTGTCAGAAAGGCTTGGATTGTGTTTTCTTACACTGAAGAATGGGTTGGACTATGGCCATCTGTTAAGAGGGCTTGGGTTGTGTTTTCTTGCATAGCTGAATGGGTTTCGACTATGGCCATCTGTCAGTAGGGCTTGGATTGTGTTTTCTTACATTGTGGAATGGGGTTGGGCTATGGCTATCTGTCAGGAAGACTTGGATTATGTTTTCTTACATTGTGGAATGGGGATAGACTATGGCCATCTGTCAGGAGGGCTTGGGTTGTGTTTTCTTACATGGTTGAATGGGGTTGGACTATGGTCATCTGTCAGGGGGGGTTGGGTTGTGTTCTCTTACATGGCCAAATGCGTTTCAACTATGGCCATCTGTCAGAAAGGTTTGGATTGTGTTTTCTTACATTGTGGAATGGGTTTGGACTATGGCTATCTGTTGTTGTTGTTGTTGTTGTTGTTGTTATTATTATTATTATTATTATTATTATCTTATGCAACACAGGCAGCCCCCATGTTACAAAAAAAGTTTGTTCTTAAGTTGAATTTATATGTAAGTCGGAAGTGTAACTCCAGCCATACACACAAACACACACACACATATTATATATATATATATCTCACACACACACACACACACACATACATATTTATATAAACTAGCTGTCCCCTGCCACGCGTTGCTGTGGCCCTGTGTATATGTGTTTTGTGTGTTTATATATTTGTGTATATATGTGTTTTTGCATGTATGTATGTGTATATAGATATATATATTGTGCATGCGTTGTAATATATTTTTGTTGGTTTTTTGGCTTTTTAAGTTTCATCTGTTGTGTTTTTCAGTGTTTTTATGAGTGATGCTCACTCATTGGTCTAATAGGTGTATTGTGTCCTGATTTGGTGTCAATTCGTCCAGTGGGATTTGAATTACGTTAATCCCACAAACTAACATTACATTTTTATTTATATATAAATTATTATTATTATTATTATTATTATTATTATTATTATTATTATCCTATGCAATACAGGCAGTCTGCGCACACACACAGACACATATACATACATAACAATAAAATGAATTATTATTTAATATTATGATTATCCTGCGCAATACAGGCAGTCCTCAAGTTACGAACAAGATGGGTTCTGTAGGTTTGTTCTTAAGTTGAGTTTGTATGTAAGTCAGAACAGGTACATTTTAAAGTGTAACTCCAGCCATATATATATAAGCTTTGGATATCATAGTGTGCTGGGACGGCTGTACCAGGAGCTCCAACTTCTTTTCCTTTCTATTGAGTGTTTGCATGTATTCCAAAGTTCCAGGCATTTTGCAATAAGGTGGCTTCCCTCGGTTTGCAATCATAGGGCCAATGACCCATCAATTATCATTATGTTCTTTAGTTCTGCCCCTTTTTCTGGGTTAAGGAGGGGAAAAATGGACCTCTAGTTCAGTTCACACAAAGAAGTCTTTCATACAGGATGTGAATCAGTTCCACCTGTAGAAAGCTTCGTCTTTTATGGCTTTGCTGGGGGGATCCAGTCCCATGGCTCTACAGAGAACTACAGCATAGCCTTTGTTGGGGAATTTAGTTCCACAACTCTACAGCCAGCCTTCGCTGGGAATTGAAAGCCTTCTTTCCTCTTGGAAATCTACTAAAGGAATCTGTTTGGTAAGGACCACTCGCGACAGCCATAATGCAATGTAGGGGCCCACACCAACAGAGCTTAAGTTAGATTACCCAGGGAGAGGTGAAGGATTTCCCTTGTAGAAGGAAGAAACAGTTTATGAAGAACGTTGCCTGTCCCTTGTGGACAAGATTTAAGCAAGCCACCAGTTGATTCAAAGCCTTGAAGTATTTGTTTGATTTATTGAAGATTTAAGCAACAATAAAAACTTTGTTGAACTTTCTAAGTCTTTAAAACAGTGTTTCTCAACCTGGGGGTCAGGACCCCTGGAGGGGTCACAAGAGGGTGCCAGAGGGGTCGCCAAAGACCACCAGAAAACACAGTACTTTGTTGATTATGGAGGAAGTTTGGCCCAATTCTATCGTTGGTGAAGATCAGAATATTCTTTGATTGTAGGTGAACTATAAATCCCAGCAACTACAACTCCCAAATGTCAAGGTGTATTTTCCTCAAACTCCACCAATGTTCACATTTGGGCATATTGAATATTCATGCCAAGTTTGGTTCAGATCCATCATTGTTTGAGTCTACAGTGCTCTCTGGAAGTAGGTGAACTACAACTCCAAAATTAAAGGTCAATGCCCACCAAACCCTTCCAGTATTTTCTGTTGGTCGTGGGAGTTCTGTGTGCCAAGTTTGGTTCAATTCCATTGCTGGTAGAGTTCAGAATGTTCTTTGATTGGAGGTGAACTATAAATCCCAGCAACTACAACTCCCAAATGTCAAGGTGTATTTTCCTCAAACTCCACCAATGTTCACATTTGGTCATATTGAATATTCATGCCAAGTTTGGTTCAGATCCATCATTGTTTGAGTCTACAGTGCTCTCTGGATGTAGGTGAACTACAACTCCAAAATTAAAGGTCAATGCCCACCAAACCCTTCCAGTATTTTCTGTTGGTCGTGGGAGTTCTGTGTGCCAAGTTTGGTTGAATTCCATTGCTGGTAGAGTTCAGAATGCTCTTTGATTGGAGGTGAACTATAAATCCCATCAACTGCAACTCCCAAATGACAAAATCACACCCCCCCCCCCCCACCCCACCAGTATTCAAATTTGGGCATATTGGGTATTTGTGCCAAATTTGGTCCAGTGAATGAAAATACATCCTGCATATCGGATATTTACATAACAATTCATAATAGTAGCAAAACGACAGTTATGAAGTAACAACGAAAATAATTTTATGGTTGGGGGTCACCACAACATGTGGACCTGTATTAAGGGGTCGCGGCATTAGGAAGATTGAGAACCACTGCTTTAAAGGAACTTTGTGTGGGGAAATTATTATTATTATTATTATTATTATTATTATTATTATTAACTTTATTTGTACCCCGCTAGCATCTCCCGCAGGACTCGATGCGGCTTACACAGGCCGAAGCCTCAAAACACAATACAATAAAAACATAACACAATACTAAACAAAGCAAAACAAAGCAATCAAGCAAAATAACAACAATAACTACCTCAAGACACAATTAAAACTGGTTCGGCCGGCGCAGTGGGGTACAGGGATTAAAATGCTGAGATGGCAGGAGGAACATGGATTAAAAGGTGCGGTGTGCAGTAACATCTGTTGTGCTAAAGTGCTTCTAGGATTTGGAAAGGGGAAATTCCTAATCTGGGAAGGCACATCGGAACACCATCACCATGACCGCATCACCATCTATGAACCCACGCGCTCGTTACGGTCATCTGGAGAGGCCCTGCTCGTGATCCCACCCACGTCGCAAGCGCGCTTGGTGGGGACACGTGACAGGGCCTTTTCTGTGGCGGCCCCCCGACTTTGGAACGCCCTCCCAAAAGATCTCAGACAGGCCCCCACTCTAGCCGTTTTCAGAAGGAACCTAAAAACTTGGCTGTTCCGTTGTGCCTTCCCAGACTAGGAATCCCCACCCCAAGTCCTAGTAGCACCTTAGCATAACAAATTGTCACTGCACATCGCACTTTTAACCCTACGTGCCTCCTGCCATTCAGCACTTTTAACCCTTGTACCCCATTGCGCCGGCCGAACCAGTTTTTAATAATGTCCTGATGTACTGTCTTTGTTGTTATTCTGCTTATTGCCTGATTTGCTTAGTATTGTGGTGTTATGTTATTTTGCTTATTGTTTGATTTGCCTTGTTGTTGTGATGTTATACTTTCTACTGTATTGTGTTTGAGGCTTCGGCCTGTGTAAGCCGCATCGAGTCCTCCGGGAGATGCTAGCGGGGTACAAATAAAGTTAATAATAATAATAATAATAATAATAATAATAATAACAGCCAGGTTTTTAGGTTCCTTCTGAAAACTGCTAAAGTAGGGGCCTGTCGGAGATCTTTTGGAAGGGCATTCCAAAGTTGGGGGGCCGCCACAGAGAAGGCCCTGTCCCGTGTCCCCACCAAACGTGCTTGCGACGTGGGTGGGATCACGAGCAGGGCCTCCCCAGATGACCGGAGCGAGCGTGTGGGTTCGTAGATGGAGATGCGGTCACGCAGGTAGGGTGGTCCCAAACCGTTTAGGGCTTTGTAGGTGAGCACCTGCACCTTGAATTGGGCTCAGAAAATAAATGGCAGCCAGTGGAGCTCCTTAAACAGAGGGGTAGACCTCTCTTGATAATGGGCCCCGGTTAACATCCTGGCTGCTGCCCGCTGGACAATTGAAGTTTCCGAGCCGTCTTCAAGGGCAGCCCCACGTAGAGCACATTGCAGTAATCCATTCTAGAGGTGACCAAGGCGTGGACCACCCCGGCCAGATCTGCCTTCACGAGGTACGGTCGCAGCTGGCGCACAAGTCTCAGTTGCGCAAAGGCCCTCCCGGATACCGCCGACACCTGAGCCTCAAGTGTAAGCGAAGAATCCAAGAGGACACCCAAACTGCGGACCTGTGACTTCAGGGGGAGTGTAACCCCGTCCAGCACAGGTTGCCACCCTATACCCCGATCCGGTTTACGATCGACCAGGAGGACCTCTGTCTTGTCGGGATTGATCTTCAGCTTGTTCTTCCTCATCCAGATCGACACAGCGGCCAGGCACTCTCAGCCGAGGCACCCCTGGCTGTCCCGTTGGGCATTCAGAAAACACGTCCTGTCTACAGACTCTTTCACCAGCCCAGCGCATGACAGCACACATAAGGAAGGGTGAATATAGGATAGCCTAGGGAAGGGATCTCTCACCTGTGACGATGGCCCATTTCCCGTACAGCTTGACGAAATCGGCCTTTCTGAGCAGCCTGGGAACGAAATGCACCCGGATCAAAGTGTAAGCATCGCCCAGGAGAGAGAGGCAGGTCTTGGCTATATAGAACGCCCCAACAAGAGCCAAGGTCTCGATGTACGAGCTGCAGGAGCGTCCAATCTCCCGGAGCAGGAGGGGAAAGCTGTCCACCGCAGCCATGCCAATCGGGTCTCTGGAAGAGAGAAAGCACAAGTAGCAAAAACATATAAAATGTCCCAACTACTGCAATTCAGTATATGGACGGCCCCAATTCATCCTCTGCAGGCGAAATGTCAGGAGAGAATGCTGCTGGAACATGGCTATACAGCTTGGAAAACCCACAGCAACCCAGTGATCCCAGCCATGAAAGCCTTCGACGACACAAACTTGGTCTCAATATACATTTTAAGTCGAAAAGGAGCTTGCATTTGCATTATGCATTAACTTAGCATAGGATTCTGCCCTTCCCAGTTGACTCAGGCAAAAGCAGAGCCTTTTCCTAGATTATCGGTTTTCCTTATTATATTAACTTTTGCCATCTTGACTCCCCTTTGATGTTTTTTCATCTGTTTACATTTTGATTTGTGAAATGATCATAGAATCACAGAATCATAGAATCATAGAGTTGGAAGAGACCTCATGGGCCATCCAGTCCAACCCCATTCTGCCAAGAAGCAGGAATATTGCATTCAAATCACCCCTGACAGATGGCCATCCAGCCTCTGCTTAAAAGCTTCCAAAGAAGGAGCCTCCACCACACTCCGGGGCAGAGAGTTCCACTGCTGAACAGCTCTCACAGTCAGGAAGTTCTTCCTCGTGTTCAGATGGAATCTCCTCTCTTGTAGTTTGAAGCCATTGTTCCGCGTCCTAGTCTCCAAGGAAGCAGAAAACAAGCTTGCTCCCTCCTCCCTGTGGCTTCCTCTCACATATTTATACATGGCTATCATATCTCCTCTCAGCCTTCTCTTCTTCAGGCTAAACATGCCCAGTTCCTTAAGCCGCTCCTCATAGGGGATGTTCTCCAGACCTTTGATCATTTGAGTCGCCCTCCTCTGGACACATTCCAGCTTGTCAATATCTCTCTTGAATTGTGGTGCCCAGAATTGGACACAATATTCCAGGTGTGGTCTTAACCAAAGCGGAATAGAGCATGGGGAGCATGACTTCCCTAGATCTAGACACTATGCTCCTCTTGATGCAGGCCAAAATCCCATTGGCTTTTTTTGCTGCCACATCACATTTTTGGCTCATGTTTAACTTGTTGTCCACGAGGACTCCAAGATCTTTTTCACACGTACTGCTCTCAAGCCAGGCATTGTCCCCCATTCTGTATCTTTGCATTTCATTTTTTCTGCCAAAGTGGAGTATCTTGCATTTGTCCCCGTTGAACTTCATTTTGTTAGTTTTGGCCATTCATCTCTCTAATCTGTCAAGATCGTTTTGAATCCTGCTCCTGTCCTCTGGAGTATTGGCTATCCCTCCCAATTTGGTGTCGTCTGCAAACTTGATGATCCTGCCTTCGAGCCCTTCATCTAAGTCATTAATAAAGATGTTGAACAGGACCGGGCCCAGGACGGAACCCTGCGGCACTCCACTTGTCACTTCTTTCCAAGATGAAGAGGAAGCATTAGTGAGCACTCTCTGTGTTCGTCCACTTAACCAATTACAGATCCACCTCACCGTAGTTTTGCCTAGCCCACATTGGACTAGTTTCCTTGCCAGAAGGTCATGGGGGACCTTGTCGAAGGCCTTCCTGAAATCCAGGTACGCTACATCCATGGCATTCCCGCATCTACCCAGCTTGTAACTCTATCGAAAAAAGAGATCAGATGAGTCTGGCACGACTTGTTTTTGATAAATTTGTTGGGGTGCAGCCTGGGTGTGAACCTGAACCTGAACCTAATTCTCTGATTGTATTTCCTGATGCTACTGAAAATGTATTTTTCCCTGATGCTAATGAAAATGTTGATTCTGAGGTCAGTGTAGAAGAAACTCCTGCAGGCTTGGAAGGCTTGGAAAGTGAAACTACACATTCTGATGAGAATGTTTCAGAGCCAAGCGGTGATAGCTCTCTAGAGAATTTAACACCTGGGATCCTTAATGAGGATAGAAGAGGACAGATTTGGAAGAAAAGGGAGTGAATCGCAGAGTCTGCGAAGGTCAACCAGATTAAGAGAAAAAGAAACAAAGGCTTTAAAGCCTGGAGGCGTGTCATGAAACAGTTTTTTTTTTGGCTTTAAGTGCCTCTCGCCGGGTTGACTCGTTAGATCAGGCATCGTTTAGACTGAGGCATTACCTTGGCAGATTTCCTGTTTCCCGTGGCCTGCATCCCAAGAGGCTTCTAGTGCTCCAAGTACGGTTAGTGGATTGCTAACAGGTTTCAGGTTGTTACAGTGTTGCTTTTGGTTTTTGATCTAGTTCATGGATATTGCTGATTGCTGTGGCTTTTTGACTTTGCATTTTCCTCTATTTTGTAACCATTTTTCATCAATAAAAAGGGATTGTTTTTTCCCACAGTCGAGTGTGGTGGATTGTTATCTTAGGGTCTCGTTTCCTGCTCTGGGTTGAAACAAAATCCATGTTGACTATTAGCGATGACTGCATTCATTTCTAAGTGTTTGCAGACCACTTCCTTAACAATCCAGAATCTTGCCTGGTATCAACGTGAGGCTAACCGAACATCGGTAATTGTTTGGGTCATCCTTTTTTCCCTTCTTGAAGATTGGGACCACATTGGCCCTCCTCCAATCTGCTGGAACTTCTCCCGTTCTCCAAGAACTCTCAAAGATGGTTGCCAATGGTTCCGAAATGACTTCCGCTTGTTCCATCTTGACTCCCCTTTGATGTTTTTTCATCTGTTTACGTTTTGATTTGTGAAATGTTCCATCTGTCAACTATACATTCCTAACGCATTCAGGACTCTATCAACAATATTTATTCGGTTTTCCATTGAGGATGAAATAAAATGAATCACAGAACAGGAAGGGACTCTCAAAGGCCATCCAAACCAATCCCTTCTAAAATACAGGGAAACACAATCAAATCTTTCCTGGCAGATGGCCATTCAGCCTCTCCTTGAAAAACTCCAGAAAAGGAGACTCCAGTGGACCTCCAAGCAGCGATGTAGAATAATAACAACAACAATGGGTTGTTGTAGGTTTTCCGGACTATATGGCCATGTTCTAGAGGCATTTTCTCCTGACGTTTCGCCTGCATCTATGGCAAACATCCTCAAAGGTAGTGAGGTCACTACCTCTTGCCATAGATGCAGGCGAAACGTCAGGAGAAAATGCCTCTAGAACATGGCCATATAGCCCAGAAAACCTACAACAACCCAGTGATTCCGGCCATGAAAGCCTTCGACAATACAATAACAACAATAATAATAATAGTATTTCTTACCCACCTTTCGTTGTGGCTCGTGGTGCGTTACAGCCTAACGTATTCCACTGTCGGAATTCACGCTCAGCACTCAAGCCTTTCACATCAAGAAACTAATCTGTTTACTATTGTGCCTTCTCTTATTATCTCTAATAAGCACCTACAGCATCCCAAACACACCCATGTATATATGTGTAGATGGGTGTGTATTTATGGTATGTATGTGTGTGTGACCTTGAAGGAGCTGGGGGTGGTGACAGCCGACAGGGAGCATGGGCTGGTCCATGAGGTCACGAAGAGTCGGAGACGATTGAACGAATGAACAACAATGTGTGTGTATATACGTATATATATATATGTGTATGTGTATATGTGTGTGTGTATCTATATAAATAAAAACATAATGTTCGTTTGTGGGATTAACATAACTCAAAAACCACTGGATGAATCGACACCAAATTTGGACACAATACACCTATCAGGCCAATGTATGTCCTTCACTCAAAAAAATGATTTTGTCATTTGGGAGTTGTAGTTGCTGGGATTTATAGTTCACCTACAATCAAAGAGCACTCTCAACCCCACCAACGATGGAATTGGACCTAACTTTGCACACAGATCTCCAATGACCAACTGAACATACTGGAAGGGTTGGGAGGAGGTTTGACCTTGGTTTATAGAAGTTGTAGTTCACCTATATCAAGAGACTACTGTGAACACAGACTATAATGGATCTGGACCAAACTTGGCACGCATACCCAACAATATGCCCAAATTTGAGGGGAATTGACCTGGACATTTGGGACTTGTAGTTGCTGGCATTTTTAGTTCACCTACAATCAAAGGGCTCTCTTTGAACCCCACCAACAATGGAATTGGACCTAACTTGGCACACAGATCTCCAATGACCAACTGAACATACTGGAGGGGGTGGGAGGAGATTTGACCTTAGTTTATGGAAGTTGTAGTTCACCTATATCCAGATCCTACTGTGAACTCAAACTATTATGGATCTGGACCAAACTTGGCACGCATACCCAATAATATGCCCAAATTTGGGGGGCATTGACCTGGATATTTGGGAGTTGTAGTTACTGGGATGTGTAGTCCACCTACAATCAAAGAGTACTCTGAACTTCACCAGTGATGGAATTGGCCTAACTTGGCACACAGATCTCCCATGACCAACTGACCATACCGGAGGGGTTGGGGGGAGGTTTGACCTTGATTAATGGAAGTTGTAGTTCACCTATATCAAGAAGCTACTGTGAACACATACTATGATGGATCTGGACCAAACTTGGCACGCATACCCAATAATATGCCCAAATTTGAATACCGGTGGGGTTTAGGGGAAATTGATCTTAACTTTTGAAAGTTGCAGTTCCTAGGATTTATAGTTCCTTTACAATCAAAGAGTACTCTGAATTCCACCAATGATGGACCTGGACCTAACTTGGCACACAGAACCCCTATGACCCACGGAACCCCTATGGCCCACTGAATATACTGGAGGGGCTTAAGGGGGAATTGACCTTGATTTGTGGGAGTTGTAGTTCACCTACATCCAGAGAAACTGTGACCGCTACCAACAATAGGCTGGGACCAAACTTGGCACACAGAACCCCCAGGACCAACTGACCCCCCTGGAGGGGTTTGACAGGAACAGACCCACCATGGTGGGACTTGTAGTTCACTCTGCTGCCAGAGAGCATACCGAACCCGACTAATGGCGTATCTGGAGCAAACTTGGCACAAATGCCCAACATGACCAAGTTTAAGTATTGATGGAGTCTGAGGGGGTTAACCTGGCATGATGTGAGTTGTAGTTCACCCACAACCTGATACATTTTCTTAATGGGACCATTCATAAAATTTTAATAAATGAATGTTTCAAATAACCCGGGCATCACCAGGTACCCAACTTAGTATGTGTGTGTGTGTATGTATGTATGTATTTGTGTGTATACACACACACACACACACACACACACACTAGGTTGGGTACCCGGTGATGCCCAGGTTATTTGAAACATTCATATATATATATGTGTGTGTGTGTGTGTGTGTGTATAAAAACACACACACACACAAATAAATAAATAAATACACTTTCAGTAGTTTATAATTCTAGAGGGAAAAGCCCAGCTATTTTTCTAAAATATATATCCTAGTGTCCCATTAGCAGGACTACAATAGCCAGGAGGCATGGAGAAATTGTAACAAAAACTTTATGTAATTTTTGCAACTCAGTGCTTGCACAAGGTATTTAAGTACATTGCTCTGCCGGACGATACTTTTATAGGACCTTCCATAAAACTGCAGTTTAAGATGTAATTTACAACGCTCGTGAAATCATAATTATAATTTATCCTTCAATATAAAAGCATTGCACTCAGCCTTCAAATAATCCCTGCAGTTACCGTTAGCAGTTAAAGATGTATTCATTTTGTATGCATGTGTATTATTTAGTAGAAGAGATATTCTATTGTAATGTATGACATTATATTATAGTACATATTATTATTATTCTTATTATAGTATATTTTAATACTACACATATAATAGATATAAAATATTATAAAATATAGGTATAAAATAATATTACACACATATGATATACATATAAAATATTAATATATGGGGGTTCCAAAAGTTACCATATATAGGGAAATTGTAGCTTTATTTTCAAAATATTCATGACAAAATGCTACAATACATTTAAATATATGTATAATCCAAAATATAATATAAAATGTATATAATAGAATATACATTTGTTGATTTTTTCCTATGTATGGAGATTTTTGGGATACTCTGTATTATATAGTATAATATTATATTGCATATTTATATATCGTATTATTATATTTTAAGATATTGTACTATTTAGACTATCATATGTGTGTGTGTGTGTGTGTGTGTGTGTGTGGTCTTTATATATATTTACTATACATATAATATGAATACGAAATATTACATAATATAAATAATATGATAGGCTATATAATACAATCTTATAATCTAACATATATTTATAGACTTTACATATTATATTTACTATTTATATGCATGTCATATGAATATGCAATATTATGCAATATAAACTATATAAATATATATGTGTGTGTTAGTCTGTATAATACAATATCTATCTTCTAATATAAATATGATATTTATAGACTTTACACAGTATATTTACTATATCTATGCATATAATATGAATATGCAATATTATGCAAAATAAACTATGTTAGTCTATATAATACAATATCTATCTTATAATATAAATATAATATTTATAGACTTTACATATTATATTTACTATATCTATGCATATAATATGAATATGCAATATTATGCAATATAAACTATGTTAGCCTATATAATACAATATCTTATAATATAAATATAATACTTATAGACTTTACATATTATATTTACTATATATATATGCATACAATATGAATATGCAATATTATGCAATATAAATTATATATATGTTAGTCTATATAATACAATATCTATCTTATAATATAAACATATTTATAGACTTTACATTTTATATTGACTATATATATGCATGTCATATGAATATGCAATATTATGCAATATAAACTATATAAATATATATATATGTTAGTCTATATAATACAATATCTATCTTATAAATATATTTATAGATTTTACATTTTATATTGACTATATATATGCATGTCATATGAATATGCAATATTATGCAATATAAATTATATATATGTTAGTCTATATAATACAATATCTATCTTATAATATAAATATAATATTTATAGACTTTACATATTGTATTTACTATATATAAGCATATAATATGAATATGCAATATTATGCAATATAAACTATATATCTATATATATAGATAGATAGATATATGTTAGTCTATATAATACAATATCTATCTTATTATATATATATATATATATATATATATATATATATATATATATAATGGTATTTACTATGTAGACATATAATATGAATATGCAATATTATATGATATACAGAATATACTATATGATAGCCTATATAATACAATCTTATAACCTAAAATATATTTATAGACTTTACATATTATATTTACTGTATATATATATATATATATATATATGCATGTCATATGAATATGCAATAATTATGCAATATAAATTATATATATATGTGTGTGTTAGTCTATATAATACAATATCTATCTTATAATATAAATATAATATTTATAGACTTTACATATTGTATTTACTATATATAAGCATATAATATGAATATGCAATATTATGCAATATAAACTATATATCTATATATATAGATAGATAGATATATGTTAGTCTATATAATACAATATCTATCTTATTATATATATATATATATATATATATAATGGTATTTACTATGTAGACATATAATATGAATATGCAATATTATATGATTTACAGAATATACTATATGATAGCCTATATAATACAATCTTATAACCTAAAATATATTTATAGACTTTACATATTATATTTACTGTATATATATATATATATATATATGCATGTCATATGAATATGCAATAATTATGCAATATAAATTATATATATATGTGTGTGTTAGTCTATATAATACAATATCTATCTTATAATATACATATAATATTTATAGACTTTACATATTATATTTACTATATATATATATATATATGCATATAATATGAATATGCAATATTATGCAATATTATATATATATATAATACAATATCTATCTTATAATATAAATATATTATATATATAACATAGTATTTACTATGTAGACATAGAATGTGAATATGCAATATTATATAATAATATAAATAATATAGTCTATGATTCTAATATATATATAGGAATAGAATGGAGGAGGGGGAAATGCACATTTTTCCTAAAAAGTTAGCAAACAATTCCCATTTTGCATTTATTTTACCTTTTAAGCTGGTAGCTTTTGCATCAGTTGCAAACTCCAAAGTTTTCTGATGCTTGGCCCTATTTCTGTTTTGCAAAGTCTTTCCTTGCCATTGCTTAAGCCTGGAAGGAAACTCCTCTCCATTCTGCAACCTTAACCTCCTTGCTGTGAGGAAGAGAGAAAAAATATGGAAAGTGGACTTTTTCAAACGCCCTGCAAAACCAATGGACAGATGACCGGTCCAATCCATAAATACCAATCCAGGTTTTTGTACCGACCTGCTTTAGCTGTTGCCCTGGATTTTGACAGGTCCTGAACGCGGTGTAGAACAAAAAGATCGTGTCATCATATTCTCTCTCGTCTATATATTATCTAAACATATCTAGATAATGTTGAGAATTAAAACCTAATCTGTAATCTTAATAAACTTACACTGAGGCATTAATTTATTTTTTATTTGTAATAAGCGCTAATATGTTCTGAAAGGACTCAACGAAGGAAAAGGTTAAAGAGGATAACGCGCTGACAGCTCGGTCTGTCGCAGCACACTTCAGGATCCCAAGCGACAGGACAACAGCCAAGGGCGGAGTCCCCTGACACTACAGCGCGCAGGCGCAGAACGCAACTCCCCGTCGCCATGGCAACGGGTAAACGGCAGTCCGGAAAAGCCGTTAAAGGGACAGGACGGTTTGGGATGGCTCTGCCGACGGAGTAGAGGACTTCCTTCCATTTTAAACGCTCTGCGTGAACAGAGAAGAGTTTGTGGGTATCAAAGGAATGGGAGAGACTCCAATGCTCAGAAACACTCTGGGGGAATCCACACGGCGGATTTAACGCGGTTTGATACCGCTTCAACTGGCTCAGTGCTCTGGAATGGAGAGAGATGTAGTTTTGCAACGGGTTTAGCCTTCTCTGCCGAACCACAGCCCCCAGGACCCCATGGCCGTTAAAAATGGCACCAAACCGCATTAAATCGACAGTGCAGATGCACCTCTTCTGCACTGCCATATAAAATCCAGATTATCTGATTTGAATCGGATTGTATGGCAGTTTGAATTCATATAATCCAGTTCAAAGCAGATCAGATGGATGGTCTGCTTTGATAATCTGGATTATATGGCAGTGTAGACTCATATAATCCAGTTCAAAGCAGATAATGAGGATGATAGCTTTGATAATCCGGATTATATGGCGGTGTGGACTCGTAAAATCCGGTTCAAAGCAGGTAGTGTGGATGGTCTTCTTTGATAATCTGGATTATATGGCAGTGTGGACTTATATAAACCAGTTCAAAGCAGACAATGAGGATGGTCCGCTTTGATAATCAGGATTATATGGCAGTGTAGACTCATATAATCCAGTTCAAAGCAGATATTGAGGATGATCTGCTTTGATAATCTGGATTATATGGCAGTGTGGACTCATATTATTCAGTTCATAGCAGATAATGTGGATGGTCTGCTTTGATAATCTGGATTACATAGCAATGTGAATTTGTATAATCTGGTTCAAAGCAGATTGTGTGGATTATCTGCTTTGATAATCAGGATTATATGGTAGTGTGGACTCATATAATCCAGTTGAAAGCAGATAATGTGGATGGTCTGCTTTGATAATCTGGATTGTATAGCAATGTGGATTTATATAATCCGGTTCAAAGCAGATATTGAGGATGGTCTGCTTTGATAATCTGGGCTATGGTGATGTGGACTCATAATCCATTTCAAAGGAGATAATCCACCATCTGGGTTGTTGTAGGTTTTTTCGGGCTATATGGCCATGTTCTAGAGGCATTCTCTCCTGACATTTCGCCTGCATCTATGGCAAGCATCCTCAGAGGTAGTGAGGTCTGTTGGAACTAGGAAAAAGGGTTTATATATCTGTGGAATGACCAGGGTGGGACAAAGGACTCTTGTCTGCTGGAGCTAGGTGTGAATGTTTCAACTGACCACCTTGGTTAGCATATAATGGCTTGGTAGTGCCTCGAGCAAACTTTTGTTAAGAGGTGATTAGATGTCCTTGTTTGTTTCCTCTCTGTTGTTGTGTTGTGATTATTTATTTATTATTTATTTACTTTATTTGTATACCGCTGTTCTCAGCCCTTAGGCGACTCACAGCAGTTAACAACAAGAACAGCAAAAATTCAGTGCTACAATAGCACGGTATAAAAACAACATAACAACATAACACATTATACAATAATATACAATTAACAACAATAACCATTCACTAGCGTCTCATCCCTAAAAACATGATCCAGATCCGTCGTCCATTGTTTCATTCCTATGTTCATTACACTCATTGCACTGACTATTCGAACGCCTTCTCAAACAACCAGGTCTTCACTTTTTTGCGGAATACCATTAATGATGGAGCTAGTCTAATCTCCGTGGGGAGGGCGTTCCACAGCCGAGGGGCCACCATCGAGAAGGCCCTATCTCTTGTCCCCGCCAGCCGTGCCTGTGAGGCAGGCCGAGAGACGAGAGACGAGAGACGAGATTATATGCTAATCAAGGTGGTCACTTGAAACATTCCCACCTAGCTCCAGCAGACAAGAGTCCTTTGTCCCACCCTGGTCATTCCACAGATATATAAACCCTTTTTCCTAGTTCCAACAGACCTCACTCCCTCTGAGGATGTTTGCCATAGATGCAGGCGAAACGTCAGGAGAGAATGCCTCTAGAACATGGCCATATAGCCCAAAAAAAACCTACAATAACTCAGTGATTCCGGCCATGAAAGCCTTCAACAATCCATCTCCAAAGTGCCACACATACAAAAAACATAATACATAAGTATATAAACAATGACAATATACATTTACAAACAATGTTACATAAAATATCACATAAATCCTAGTTAATAACAATTAACATACATACATACTTTGACTTTTAGATAGATACAAGTACTCCAAAAACTGAAACCTAGTTTGCAAATTCAAAATTATTCAGTCAATACCTTGGAAATCTTATTTTCTTTCCTTGCTTAGGAACATTTGGAAATGCATCCGCTCAATAATGAGCCTGGCTCAGAAGAAGGGATTGCAGAAGAAGGACATGGCCAAGGGACCAGAGAGCAAAGGCAGGCCCATCTTGTGTCCAGCAGCGAGGACATCATAAAAGAAGGTAGCTTTCCCCAAGAAAACATTTATTTATGACTTGTCCAGGTGAAGCATTCCCACCTGAACATTTCCACTTGAATGCCGTTATCTTGACATCTCGTTCATTTTCATCACAAAAGGTCTAAACAACAAATGTATTAGTAGAGTCTGCTCTACTAATGGACTGCTTTTTTCTTCGGAATTGTCATAATTAGACATCTACTGATCTCGTTTCCATCTTTCGGAATTCTAGAACGACAGCCTCCGCTGCTGGAAGAAGAGCAAGAGGAGAAAAAGAATACTAAACATGGAGAACTAAAGTTAGAAATGAGCGGGGCAGGAGAACCAGATACTGGAGAACCAGGTAATTTCATGGACCAAAAAATTAAAATAAAGAGTTATGGGATCAATTGACACAACGAGTCCCAAGTTCCCATTCATTCCTTATGAATTCAAGATGCTGATTCTGTCAAACTGGTTCTTGTTCTTCTTCCTCTTCCTCCTTTTCACTCTCTTCCTCTTCTTTTTCCTCCTCTTCTTTTCCCTCTTCCTTCTACTCTTCTTCTTCTTCCCTCTTCCTCTTCTTCTTCCTCTTCCTCCTCCTCTTCCATTTCTTCCTCCTCCTCTTCTTCTTCCTCTCCCTCCTGTTCTTCCTTTTCTTCGTCTTCCTCTTCTTTTTCCTCCTCCTTCTACTCCTCTCCCCCCTGTTCTTCCTTTTCTTCGTCTTCCTCTTCTTTTTCCTCCTCCTTCTACTCCTCTCCCTCCTGTTCTTCCTTTTCCTCTTCCTCTTCTTCTGCCGTGTTCCTCCTCCTCCTCTTCTTCCTCCTCCCTCTCCTGTTCTTTCTTTTCTTCTTCCTCTTCTTCCTTCTACTCTTCTTCTTTTCCCTCTTCCTCCTCTTCCTATTCCTCCTCCTCTTCCTCCCCCTCTTCTCTTCCTCCTCCCCTTCCATTTCTTTCTCCTACACTTCTTCCTCTTTCTCATCCTCCTCCTCTTCTTCTTCTTCCTCCTACTCTTCTTCTTCCTTCTACTCTTCTCCATCCTCTCTCTTCCTCCTCCTCTTCCTCCTCTCCCTCCTGTTCTTCCTTTTCCTCCTCCTCTTCTTCCGCCGTGTTCCTCCCCCTCTTCTTCCTCCACTCCCTCCTGTTCTTCCTTTTCTTCTTCCTCTTCTTCCTTTTCCTCCTCTTCTTTTCCCTCTTCCTTCTACTCTTCTTCTTCTTCTTCTTCTTCCTCTTCCTTTCCCTCCTACTCTTCTTCCTCTTTCTCATCCTCCTCTTCTTCTTCCTTCTACTCCATCCTCTCTCTTCCTCCTCCTCTTCCTCCTGTTCTTCCTTTTCCTCCTCCTCTTCTTCCGCCATGTTCCTCGTCCTCTTCTCCCTCCTCTCCCTCCTGTCCTTCCTTTTCTTCGTCTTCCTCTTCTTTTTCCTCCTCCTCTTCTTCTTCCTTCTACTCTTCTCCGTCCTCTCTCTTCCTCCTCTTCTTCCTCCTCTCCCTCCTGTTCTTCCTTTTCTTCTTCCTCTTCTTCTTTTTCTTCATCCTCCTCTTCTTCCTCTTCCTCCTCCTCCTTTTCTTCTTCCTCTTTTTCTTTCTTCTCTTCTTCTTCCTAATTCTACTATTCATCTCTTCATCTTCCTTTTTCTTCTCTTCCTCCTCCTCCTTAAATTTATTTCTGTCCTGCCTTTCTCCCCATAAGTACTCAAGGCTGCTAGCTACCCAAGAAACACACCCAATACAAATTCCAGTTTTTTTAAAAAAATCCAAATATTAAATTGTTTTAGGAAAATACAAATGTTAAAATGCAGTTAAATACAAAATAACCCCACAATTATGTTCATTGCTTACAATCCCATGCCACCCATTTTATGTTAACCCTTTTGCCTAACTGTCAAGCAAATCCAGAGTTAGATGAGAAGACTGGCACAGGATGGGTTGGGGAAACAGAATTGAGAAACCTTTCTAGTTTGGATCATTGGTTACACACTGTGTCCTCTCTGTGTAAAGCTGTGTTGTTTAATTTACTTCCCCAAAGAATCTAAATATTTAATTTTCACATTTCACATTCAAGCACCACAGAAGAAAGGTGGCTCTGTGACTGACGTGTCCCCACAAAACCAGCCGATGACAAATGGGGATCAGAAGCCGGCGACTGACCCGTCCAGCGAACAGTCAGAATCCAAACGAGGTGGCATACGGTAATTTCACTTCCGTTGCTTTCATTAGATGAATCAAAATTATTGAAAGGCTGCCAGTTCCTTAAAGCAGATTGAGATATTGGAAGGGGCATCATCTCCCATTTCCCAGAGTATAAACCCAAACGTATATTTTTTTCAGAATGCTCTTAAAATAAGCCCTCCCCCAAAATAAGCCCCAGGTAAGATTATCACTTCGGCAACTGTGCTCCATGCAGTCATGCTGGCCACATGACCTTGGAGGTATCTATGGACAATGCCAGTTCTTTGGCTTAGAAATGGAGATGAGCACTACCCCCCAGAGTCAGACACAACTAGACTTAATGCCAAAGGGAAACCTTTACCTTTACCTTAAAAATAGCCCCAGGAGCCAACTTTCTGCTGTAAAGCTCCCAGAGCTGGTGCTCTACGACTGAGGTTTTTTCCCCCTCCTCCTGTCATTATTTTAGAATGACCAAAAAGCTATTGAGAGATGTCTGCAAACAGCACAAGTTGTACATGACCCCGAGCTTGAATGACACCCTGTATCTTCATTACAAAGGTAATTGTTGCGAGCTAAACAACAACGGAATAATTTGACATAGAAAAAGAAACACATTCTGGGATTATAAACATTGTAAAACATGGGTGAAAATGGACTTGAGTCAGTGCACACAAACATTTAAAGAAAAGTTTCAGGCTCAGGTGATGCAAGATGTTGCTGTGCTGACTTGCTATGAGTTTTCCAGGCTGTGTGACCATGTTCCAGAAGCATTCTCTCCTGACGTTTTGCCCACATCTATGGCAGGCATAATCAGAGGTTGTGAGGTCTGTTAGAAACTAGGAAAATGGGGTTTATATTGTGGAATAATGTCCAGGGTGAGAGAAAGAACTCATATCTGCTGGAGGCAAGTGTGAATTGGCCACTTTGAAAATAATAATAATAATTATTTATTTATTTATATCCCACCACCATCTCCCCAAAGGGACTCAGGCAGCTTATATGAGGCCAAGCCCAATAATACAGCAATACAAATATACAACATAGGAATACAACAGTAAAATATAAAGAAAAAATAATACAAGGAACAATATAAAGAAGCACAACAAACAATATACAATTGCAATAATTGAACACAAAAAAGAAAAAAAATTGATCACAGTGGGCAGGGCCAGTTGCAAAGATTAAAAGTTTAAAAATACTGGCAGAGAGAACAATGTAATGTATCTGAATAGTCTTGCAGCTTTAAAGCCTGGCTGATTCCTGCCTGAGGGAATCCTTTGTTGGGAGGTGTTAGCTGCCTTGGTCACTATTCCCCCCGTTGATAATGATTCTGCCCCCATCTTTTGGAACAGAACCCAATCTGCATGCCATAACGTAGAGACCATTCCTTCTGCCAAATTCCACTATTGCTTTTCCGCCCTTCTTTCTCCCTGTAGGATTTGACCGTCTGGAGAACCTGGAAGAATATACAGGGCTCAAGTGCCTGTGGCTGGAATGCAATGGCCTGACCAAGATCGAGAACCTCACCACTCAGACCGATTTGCGTTGCCTCTACCTGCATCTCAATCTGATCCATAAAATCGAGAACCTTGAACACTTGCAAAAGCTAGACTCGCTCAACCTCAGCAACAATTACGTCAAGACCATCGAAAACCTCTGTAAGAGTTGCAACATCCCCTAAAAAAGGCCCTGTCCTCTAAGTCTGGGATTTTGGATTACAAACCCCAGCCATCTACCCAACAGATTAAATGCTGAGGAAAGGTATAATCCGATAGATATAATTTGTGGGATTCTCCTTCCCCAGCTTTAAACGCTGCATGACTGTAGCCAACTGGAAGAACTTCATAGGTTGCAATGCAAAGGATTTAGTTGTTACTGTTATTATTAGAGATATGTAGCTATCTAAGAAAAATAACATGTGTTACAATATGTAGACTCAGGTAGTGAAAATATTAGGCCTGGGCAATACATGGTTCTAAATGGTTCTAAAGTACTTACAAAACTAAAGTTCTGGTGGTGAAAATTTCAAAACTCTAACAAAACTCTCAAAATTTCATTATAAATGGCAGTTCCTAATTGGTTCTGTCATAAAAATCGTCAATAATGACATAATAATTAAATTTTGAGAGTTTTGTTAGAGTTCTGAAATTTTCACCACCAGAACTTTAGTTTTGTAAGTACTTTAGAACCATTTAGAACCATGGATTGCCCAGGCCTAGAAAATATCTATGGCCTGGCAGTTAAAACTTATACTAAAATAGCACAAATCTGTATTTCAGTGTTTCTCAACCTGGGGATCGGGACCCCTGAGGGGGTCATGAGGGGGTGTCAGAGGGGTCGCCAAAGGCCATCAGAAAACACAGTATTTTCTGTTGGGCATTGGGGTTCTGTGTGAGAAGTTTGACCCAATTCTACCATTTGTGGGGTTCAGAATGCTTTTTGATTGTAGGTGAACGCTAAATCCCAGCAACTACAACTCACAAAAGTCAAGGTATATTTTCCCCAAACTCCACCAGTGTTCCCATTTGGGCATATTACGTATTCGTGCCAAGTTTGGTTCAGATCTATCCTTGTTTGAGTCCAGAGTGCTCTCTAGATGTAGGTGAACTACAACTCCAAAACTCATGATCAATGCCCACCAAACCCTTCCAGTACTTTTCTATTGGTCATGGGAGTTCTGGGTGCCAAGTTTGGTTCAATTCCATTGCTGGTGGAGTTCAGAATGCTCTTTGATTGCAGGTTAACTATAAATCCTGGCAACTATAACTCCCAAATAACAAAATCATTCCCCTCCATCAATCCCAACAGTATCCAGATTTGGGCATATTGGGTATTTTTGCCAAATTTTATCCGGTGAATGAAAATACATCCTGCATATCAGATATTTACATTACGATTCATAACAGTAGCAAACTGACAGTTATTTATTTATTTATTTATTTATTTATTATTTAAACTTATATGCCGCCACTCCCCTGGGGCTCGGAGCGGCTTACAAGAATAGCTAAAATCTAACAAAGTTTAAAAGCCATTTAAAACAATTTAAAAACAACAGTATCAAACATTAAAAGCCTGTCGGAACAGGTATGTCTGACATGCCCTGCGGAAAGCTGGTAAGTCCCGCAGGGCACGAACTTCAGGTGGCAGAGCATTCCAGACTGATGGCGCCACTGCTGTAAAGGCTCTGCGTCTGGTTGCCGTTAGACGCAAGGTCTTGACACTGGGGACTTCCAATAGATCTTGGTCCTCAGAGCGGAGGGATCTCTGGGGTTGGTAGGGGGTGAGACGATCCCTCAGATACATTGGCCCCAGACCATGCAAGGCCTTAAAGGTGAGTACCATCACTTTGAAAGTGATCCGGTGCTCAATTGGTAACCAATGCAGCTGCAGTAAGATTGGGGTTATGTGGCATCTCATCGGAATTCCCGCAAGAAGCCGAGCAGCTGCGTTTTGTACCAACTTGAGCTTCCGAATCACCGACAGAGGGAGGCCAATGTAGAGGGCATTACAGTAGTCCAGCCTTGAGATGACCGTGGCCTGGATCACCGTAGCTAGGTCGTCCCTGGACAGGGAGGGGGCCAGCCGTCTAGCCTGCCGCAGGTGAAAGAAGGCGGTTCTGCTCACGGCGGAGACCTGGGCCTCCATTGTCAGCAGAGGGTCCAAAAGGACTCCCAGACTCTTTACCAACGATGACGGGCGTAACGCCTCGCCATCCAGGGTGGGCAGATGGATGTCCCCACTGCCCGGTCCACCCAGCCATGGGATGCCCGTCTTTGCTGGATTCACCCTCAACCTGCTGGCACGCAGCCATCCAGTCACGGCCTCGAGGAGGCACTGATGGAAACAATCGGGTACAGAGTCCGGTCAGCCTTCCATCTTCAGCACCAGCTGAGTGTCATCGGCATACTGGTAACACTCAAGCCCAAAACCTCGAACCAGCTGAGCAAGTGGTTGCATATAGATGTTAAACAACAGAGGGGAGAGAATGGCCCCCTGAGGAACCCCACAAGATAGAGGGGACCTCTCAGAGACCAGGCCTCCCCTCTCCACTCGCTGTCCACGGTTGTGAAGAAAGGAGGACAGCCAGTTATGAAGTAGCAACAAAAATAATTTTATGGTTGGGGGTCACCACAACATGGAGAACTATATTAAGGGGTCACAGCATTAAGAAGGTTGAGTACCACTGCTGTATTTCCTTTGGAGCCCCCAGTGGTGCAGCGAGTTAAACCACTGAAATTATTATTATTATTTTATCTGGTTTGGCACCATTTCAGTGTGTCACCAAAAGCTTTGCACCCTGCCAGGGTTGCCGTGTTTGCAGAGAAAATGCTCTGCATTTATTTCATGTCGGTCTTGTTCTTCTTTGACAGCTTCCTTGAAAGTGCTGCACACTCTGCAGATCGCTCACAATATGTTGCAGACGGTGGAAGACATCCAGCACTTGCAGGAATGCCCAAGCATCAGTGTTCTTGACCTCTCCCACAACCGACTGGAGGATCCCAATATTTTAAATGTCCTGGAAACCATGCCTGATTTGGTAAGCAGAATGTCACGCTGAGATTATCGCCTGATCCATTGCACTGCTTGGGGTTTAACTCATATCTTATGATACCTCCGGAGCGGTACCTATTGATCTACTCACACTTGCATGTTTTCGAACTGCTAGGTTGGCAGAAGCTGGGGCTGTCAGCGGAAGCTCACGCCGCTCCCCAGAATCGAACCTGCGACCTTTCGATCAACAAGCTCAGCAGCTCAGTGCTTAATGCAGCGACCCCTTAATACAGTTCCCCTGATTGTGATGACCCCCAACCATAACATTATTTTCTTTGCTAATTCATAACGGTCATTTTGCTACTGTTATGAATCATAATATAAATATCTGATACACAGGATGCATTTTCGTTCACTGGACCAAATTTGGCACAAATACCCAATGCACCCAAATTTGAATACTGGTGGGGTTGTGGGGGGGGGGGGATTGATTTTGTCATTTGGGAGTTGTAGTTGCTGGGATTTATAGTTCACCTACAATCAAAGAGCATTCTGAACTCCACCAATGATAGAATTGAACCAACCTTGGCACACAGAACTCCCATAACCAACAGAAAATACTGGAAGGGTTTGGTGGACATTGACCTTGAGTTTGGGAGTTGTAGTTCACCTACATCCAGAGAGCACTGTGGAGTCAAACAATGATGGATCTGGACCAAACTTGGCACGAATAATCGATATGCCCAAATGTGGACACTGGTGGAGTATGGGGAAAATAGACCTTGACATTTGGAAATTGTAGATGCTGAGATTTATAGTTTGCCTGCAATCAAAGAGCATTCTGAACCAAGAATAGAATTGGACCAAACCTCCCACTCAGAATTCCCCTGCCTTGGAGGGACTCGCTGCCGTGAGCCTCCTTCCAGCCTCACATGCTCTCCTTCGCCCACACATACACACCACACTGCCATGCGATATGTACGCCTGCTCTCTGTTTCCCCCCTTGGAGTCCCAGAAAGAGTCCTCCTCTTTGCTGAGAAGCTGGCCAATTACAGCAGAGGAGGGATATTGGTGGGAGAATTCACCGTCTGTTTCCAAAAAGGAAGAGGACAGGAGGAGAGGTCTTCAGCCTTCTCTGCAAAAGGGATAATAATAATAATAATAATAATAATAATAATAATTATTATTATTATTATTATTTATACCCCGCCACCATCTCCACAACGGGGACTCGGGGAGGCTTACATGACGTCAAGCCCAAACAACAAATTACAATAAAATAAGATACAAGTTACAATAAAATAAATAATATTGCAGTAAAACACAGAACGTGTGACTACAATAAACAAAATACAGAAAAAAGCAGTAAAAGCATTGACAATAAAAGCAATGACAATAGGTTCTTGTGGGTTTTTTCGGGCTATAGAGCCATGTTCTAGAGGCATTTCTCCTGACGTTTCGCCTGCATCTATGGCAAGCATCCTCAGAGGTGTGAGGTCTGTTGGAAGTAGGAAAAATGGGTTTATATATCTGTGGAATGGCTGGGGTGGGGCAAAGAGCTCTTCCCTGCTGGAGCTAGGTGTGAATGTTTCAGCTGATCACCTTCATTAGCATTTGAAGGCCTGCCTGAGCCTGGGAAAATCTCTTGCTGAGAGGTGTCAGCCATAGCAGAGCACCTGATGAACCAACCTGGACACAGCATATTATTGGAGAACACAGAAATGCTGGACCACTCGCACAACCACCATGTCAGACTACACAGAGAAGCCATTGAAATCCACAAGCATGTGGACAATTTCAACAGAAAGGAAGAGACCATGAAAATGAACAAAATCTGGCTACCAGTATTAAAAAACTCTAAAATTATAACAGCTAAACAACAGAGAGGAAAAAACCAGGCACAGATTAACACCTCCCAGCAACAGATTTCCCAGGCTTAGGCAGGCCTTCAAATGCTAATGAAGGTGATCAGCTAACATTCACACCTAACTGCAGCAGGGAAGAGCTCCTTGCCCCACCCCAGCCATTCCACAGATATATAAACCCATTTTTCCTACTTCCAACAGACCTCACACCTCTGAGGATGCTTGCCATAGATGCAGGCGAAACGTCAGGAGAAATGCCTCTAGAACATGGCTCTATAGCCCGAAAAAACCCACAAGAACCTAGTGATTCCAGCCATGAAAGCCTTCGACAATGTTTTCTGATGGTCTTTGGTGACCCCTCTGAAACCCCCCATGACTCCCCCAGGGGTCCTGACCACCAGGTTGAGAAATGCTATTTTAGAAGGAAAGAGGAGTACATTTTATATGGGAAAGTCCATCAAAAAACCATCTTTATAGATCAAGACACCTGGTTTTGAACTCACTGTAAGTCAAGAAAAGATATGGCTTTCAGATTAAAATTATTGCAATACTGTTTGTTTTAGATAGGAGTCACACATTGTACAAGACTTTCTACTATCTTCTGTTTAGTTTTATCCTTTTTTTTTGGTTGCAGCGTGTGTTGAACTTAATGGGAAATGTCGTAATTAAGAAAATTGCCAACTATAGAAGAACACTTACCATCCGACTGAAACATTTGACGTATCTGGATGACAGGCCCGTTTTCCCAAAGGACAGGTAACACTGTTCTACAAATTTTCAGTTTTTCTCAGTTGCGGAAACGAAATGTGCCGTTTCTTAATCAATTTAACATGCTGAATTCAAATATAATAATTAAATGTGTTAATTGGCTCTGGTTTTTATGCAACAGCTATTTCCATTTTCTCCACAATAGGTAATTCGTTAATATTATGATAATGCGCCTAACCTTACTGCGTGTATATAAACCGTGAATATTGACTAAATTTTAGTCAAATTATATTGCCAATAGTTTATACATGAGAAATATTTATTTAATTAGTCTATTGTTTATGTTTGTGCAGCAAGAAACTATATTAGTAGGCTTAATGCAGTTGAAAAGTCTGAAAGTTTAAGTGTCGCTTTAATCGTGACTTTAGTTTCTATCCTGTTTGCGTCTTTTGACTTTTCTTTTGTATTCAAGGAAAGGATTCCCTCTTGCAATGCTCCAGCAGGAGTCTGACAGCATTGACGGAGTCCATTGGCCTTGATCTCTTTTTTCCATAGTGCTTTATTTACACACGTGCGAGGCATAACTACAGTAAAAAGAACAATGTAAAAGGATGTTGAACGATACTGTCTCAGTCTTCAACTGACTGACCCTCACCGTTCAAAAGTCTGGCCTTATAGAGGGCTTTCTGGCTTTTGCATACGGCACTAATACTGCGTCATCAAAATTTCTAAAATATTCTAGAATCTTCCATAGTGTAAGTCGCAACATGCATTTTTTCAACCATACGTGATCACGTGATTGCTTATATCATAAAAACTAGAGCCAATATACATTTTTAAATGTCATTTTCGTTTTCAGCACCCCAAAATCATAAAAGAACAACTATTTTCAGGCCCGCAACTTTTTCTCCGTTGAACAGTGTAATAGGAGGTCTAAGGTAAAGGTAAAGGTTTCCCCTCACATTACGTCTACTTGTGTCTGACTCTGGGGGTTGGTGTTCACCTCCATTTCTGAGCTGAAGAGTCGGCATTACCTACCAAGCCCTAAACGGTTTGGGACCCGCCTACCTTCGTGACCGCATCTCCGTATATGAACCCACACGATCTCTCCGATCATCTGGAGAGGCCCTACTCATGATCCCACCTGCGTCGCAAGCAAGATTGGTGGGGACGAGGGACAGGGCCTTCTCCGTGGTGGCCCCCCGACTCTGGAACTCTCTCCCCAAGGACATCAGACAAGCCCCAACATTGGCAGTCTTTAGGAAGAGCTTGAAGATGTGGTTGTTCCAGTGTGCCTTCCCAGAATAGGAACCTCCAAGCATCATGTCCCAAATGCAATTTATTAGAGATTTAAGATTGTCTGCACATTGCACCTATCTCCAAAAACCTATCTATTTCACCTGCCATGCCCAGCATTTTAATATTTTTTAATCATTACATTGGCCCGGCCTTAGTTTTAAATATGTCATGGTGTTAGCGGGGTACAAATAAAGGTTTATTATTATTATTATTATTATTATTATTATTATTATTGTCCATAGACACCTCCAAGGTCATGTGGCCGGCATGACTGCATGGAGTCCCATTACCTTCCCACAGAAGCGGTACCTATTGATCTACTCACATGTGATTGTTTTAGAACCGCTAAGTTGGCAGAAGCTGGGGCTAACAGCGGGAGCTCACCCAGCTCCCCAGTTTCGAACAGCCAACCTTTCAGTCAGCAAGTTCATTAGCTCAGCAGTTTAACCTGCTGCGCCACCAGGGGGTCTAAGAAGTAGTTATCTTTTCTTGGATAGTCTAACTTAAGATTAATAAGCCTGTTAGTAAATTAACCTACAGAATAAATCACAACTTTTACTCCTAATAACTACCCGTATATACTCAAGTATAAGCCGACCCGAATATAAGCCAAGGCACCTAATTTTACCACAAAAAAACTGGGAAAACATATTGACTCGAGTATAAGCCGAGGGTGGGAAATGCAGCCACTACAGGTAAATTTCAAAATAAAAATAGATATCAATAAAATTACATTAATTGAGGCATCAATAGGCTAAATGTTTTTGAATATTTAGATAAAACTGTAATTTGAGATAAGACTGCCCATCTCTGATTAAATCATTACATATCTTCAATGTAAATGTACTTACGTATCCTTCCAACAATAATAAAGAGAGTAAAATAATAAATATAATAATAATAATTAAGTAAAATAATAGAAATGCAATAATAACAGTAATAATAGAGTAGAATAATAAATGTAACAATAATAAAGTTAAATAATAAATGTAATAATAATCATAAATAGTGTAAAATAATAAATGTAATAATAATAACAATAACAATAATAATAATAATAATAATAGGGTTTATTTATCGTGTCATCAGCAACTATACCATGGTATTACATTTCTAACAGAACAAAACAAACACACAGATTAAAAAAAACCACAGGTTTTGCAAACTTGGTAGTTGGTTAAATGTCCTTTGACCAGTATCTGGCCACTTGGAGTGCCTCTGGTGTTGCCTCAAGGAGGTCCTCCATTGTGCATGTGGCAGGGCTCAGGTTGCATTGCAGCAGGTGGTTTGTGGTTTGCTCTTCTCCACACTCGCATGTCGAGGATTCCACCCTGTAGCCCCATTTCTTAAGATTGGCTCTGCATCTCGTGGTGCCAGAGCGCAGTCTGTTCAACGCCTTCCAAGTCGCCCAGTTTTCTGTGTGCCCTGGGTGGAGTCTCTCATCTGGTATCACCCACAGATTGAGGAGCTGGGTTTGGGCCTGCCACTTTTGGACTCTCGCTTGCTGAGGTGTTCAAACGAGTGTCTCTGTAGATCTAAGAAAACTATGTCTTGATTTAAGTCGTTGACGTGTTGGCTGATACCCAAACAAGGGATGAGCTGGAGATGTCTCTGCCTTGGTCCTTTCACTATTGGCTGCTACTTCCCAGCGGATGTCAGGTGGTGCAATACCGGCTAAGCAGTGTAATTTCTCCAGTGGTGTGGGGCGCAGACACCCTGTGATAATGCGGCATGTCTCATTAAGAGCCACATCTACTGTTTTAGCGTGGTGAGATGTGTTCCACACTGGGCATGCATACTCAGCAGCAGAGTAGCATAGCGCAAGGGCAGATGTCTTCACTGTGTCTGGTTGTGATCCCCAGGTTGTGCCAGTCAGCTTTCGTATAATGTTGTTTCTAGCGCCCACTTTTTGTTCAGGCAGTGCTTCTTGTAGGTCAGAGCACGGTCCAAAGTGACTCCCAGGTATTTGGGTGCACTACAATGCTCCAGTGGGATTCCTTCCCAGGTAATCCTCAGAGCTCGGGATGCTTCTCTGTTCTTGAGATGAAAGGCGCATGTCTGTGTTTTAGATGGGTTGGGGATCAGCTGGTTTTCCCTGTAATAGGCAGTAAGAGCACCTAGAGCTTCGGAGAGCTTCTTTTCAACCATCTCAAAGCTCCCCGCTTGAGTGGTGATGGCACGATCATCAGCATAGATGAAACTCTCTGTCCCTTCTGGCATAATAATGGGGTAAAATACTGTAAATGTAATAATAATAAAGAGAGTAAAATAATACATGAAATAAAAATAATACCAATAACAGAGTAAAATAATAAATAACCTTGACTCGAGTATAAGCCGAGGGGAGCTTTTTCAGCCTGAAAAACTAGGCTTATACTCAAGTATATACAGTAAATACAGGAAGGATTAAGCTAGACATTTCAGAAGAGCTTTCTGTTCAACCTCACTGTTTTGTTCAGCCCCAAATCCCACCCCACTGGTGGCATTTTGATATCTTCACATAGAACAGTGGTTCTCAACCTTCCAAGTGCCATGACCCCTGAATGCAGTTCCTTATGTGGTGGTGACCCCCAACCATAACAGCTGTAGATTTGCTACTGTTATGAATCATAATGTAAATATCTGATATGCAGGATGTAGTCACTAGACCCAATTTGGCACAAATACCCGATACGCCCAAATTTGAATACTGGTAGTGTTGGGGGTGGGGGCAGATTGATTCTGTAATTTGGGAGTTATAGTTTCTGGGATTTATAGTTCACCTACAATCAAAGAGCATTCTCAACTCCACCAACGATGGAAAGGAACCAAACTCCCATGACCAACAGAAAATACAGGAAGGGTTTGGTGGGCATTGACCTTGAGTTTTGGAGTTGTAGTTCACCTACAACCAGAGAGAACTGTGGACTCAAACAATGATAGATCTGGACCAAACTTGGCACGAATAATCAATATGTTCAAATATGAACACTAATGGAGTTTGGGGGAAATGATGGATCTGGACCAAACTTGGCACGAATACCCAATATGCCCAAATGTGAACGCTGGTGGAGTTTGGGGGAAGATAGATCTTGACATTTGGGAGTTGTAGTTGCTGGGATTTGTAGTTCACCAACAATCAAAGAGCATTCTGAACTCCACCAATGATGGAATTGAACCAAACTTTACACACAGAACTCCCTTGACCAACGGAAAATACTGGAAAGGTTTAGTGGGCATTGACCTTGAGTTTTGGAGTTGTAGTTCACCTACAACCAGAGAGAACTGTGGACTCAAACAATGATAGATCTGGACCAAACTTGGCACAAATAATCAATATGTTCAAATATGAACACTAATGGAGTTTGGGGGAAATAGACCTTGACATTTGAGAGTTGTAATTTCTGGGATTTATAGTTCACCTACAATCAAAGCACATTCTGAACCCCACCAATGAGAGATTTGGGCCAAACTTCCCACACAGAAAATACTATTTTCTGATGGCCTTTGGTGACCCCTCTGACACCCCCTCGCGACCCCTCGAGGGGTCCCGACCCCCAGGTTGAGAAACACTGACATAGAAGAACTGTTGCAATGAACGACAGTTTCCTGGCGGGTCCCGACAGATTGTGGCAGCTGCCCAATGTTGAATTAGTAGAGTACATGGAAATGAATTACACAGAAATGAGTGGGTCCCACTTTCAAGGGCCTGATGCCCGTCTTCCCTATTGCAACCAGAGCGTGTGCGGAAGCCTGGGCTGCAGGGGGACGAGAAGCTGAAAAGAAAGAAAGGGAAGCATGGGAGACCAAAGAAAGAAAGAAGATCCAAGACAACCTCGATGCTCTCACTGCCGTCCGGCAAAGAGCCATGGAGAAGAAGAGGCAGCGTGAAATGGAAGAGAGAAACAGAACATCAGCAGGCCAACAAGAAGGTTTGTCCATCCAGGCGGATTCTTCTTTTTCTTCTTCCTCTTCCCCTTCTTCCTTCTCTTTTGAGTCCTCCTCTATCACCAACTCCTCCTACTTCTCTTCTCCTCCTCCAATTGTTTCTCTGCCACCACCTCCTCCTTGTCCTCTTCTTTCTTTCTTTTTCTTCTACTCCTTTTCAGATTCTTCCTCTATCAGCACCATCTCTTTTTTTCCTCTTCCTCTTTTCTTCCTCTCCCCCCTTTTCTTTTCCTTCTCCGATTCTTCCTCTTCCACTACCATCTCCTTGTTCTCCTCTTTGTCCTCTTCCACTGTTCTTCCCTTTCCTTTTCTACCTCTTTATCTTCCTCCTCCATGACTACTACTTCCTCTTCCTCCTCTTCTTCCCTGTCTTGTTCCTCCTCCATGACTACTTTCTTTTCCTCTTCTTCATCTCCCTCCGCCTCTTCTTACTACATGACTACTGCTTCCTCTTCCTCCTCTTCTTCCCCGTCTTCTTCCTCCTCCATGAAAACTACTTCCCCTTCCTCCTTTTCTTCCGTCTTCTTCTTCCTCCATGACTATTTCCTTTTCCTCCTCCTCTTCATCTCCCTCCTCGTCTTCCTCCTCCATGACTACTGCTTCCTCTTCCTCCATTTCTTCCCCATCTTGTTCCTCCAACTACTTCCTTTTCCTCCGCTTCTTCATCTCTCTCCTCCTCTTCCTACTCCATGATTACTGCTTCCTCTTCCTCTTCTTCCTTGTTTTCCTCCTCTTCCATGATTACTTCCTCTTCCTCCTCTTCTTCCCTGTCTTCTTCCTCCTCCATGACTACTTCTTTTCTTCCACTTCGTCATCTCCCTCCTCCTCTTCCAACTCCATGACTACTGCTTCCTCTTCCTCCTTTTCTTCCCGTCTTCTTCCTACTCCATGACTACTGCTTCCTCTTCCTACCTTTCTTCCCTTTTTTCTTCCTCCTCCCTGGCTACTTCCTTTTCCTCCCCTTCGTCATCTCCCTCCTCCTCTTCCTACTCCATGACTACTGCTTCCTCTTCCTCCTCTTCTTCCCTGTCTTCTTCCTCCTCCATGATTCCTACTTCCTCCCCATCTTCTTCCTCCTCCGACTACTTCCTTTTCCTCCGCTTCTTCATCTCCGTCCTCTTCCTACTCCATGACTACTGCTTCCTCTTCCTCTTCTTCTTCCCTGTCTTCTTCTTCCTCCGACTACTTCCTTTTCCTCCGCTTCTTCATCTCTCTCCTCCTCTTCCTACTCCATGACTACTGCTTCCTCTTCCTCCTCTTCTTCCCTGTCTTCTTCCTCCTCCATGACTACTGCTTCCTCTTCCTCCTCTTCTTCCCCATCTTCTTCCTCCTTCATGACTACTTCCTTTTCCTCTGCGTGGTCATCTTCCTCCTCCTCTTCCTACTCCATGGCTACTGCTTCCTCTTCCTACTCTTCTTCCCTGTCTTCTTCCTCCTCCATGACTACTTCCTTTTCCTCCGCGTGGTCATCTTCCTCCTCCTCTTTCAACTCCATAACTACTACTTCCTCTTCCTCCTCTTCTCCCCTGTCTTCTTCCTACTCCATGACTATTGCTTCCTCTTCCTACTTTTCTTCCCTGTCTTCTTCCTCTTCCATGACTACTTCCTTTTCTTCTGCTTCATCATCTCCTTCCTCCTCTTCCTACTCCATGACTACTGCTTCCTCTTCCTCCTCTTCTTCCCCGTCTTCTTCTTCCTCCTCCATTACTACCTCCTCTTCCTCTTCTTCTTCCCTGTCTTCTTCCTCCTCCAACTACTTCCTTTTCCTCCGCTTCTTCATCTCTCTCATCCTCTTCCTACTCCATAACTACTGCTTCCTCTTCCTCATCTTCTTCCCCATCTTCGTCCTCCTCCATGACTACTATTTCCTTTTTCCTCCTCTCCTTCATCTTCCTCCTCCTCTTCTTCTTTGCCATTGTCAAAACAAAATTAATTTTCAGAGACTACTACTCAAAAAAAGCCAGGATACCATTTGGAACATTTGGCCTCTTTGGCAGTTTCTTCTTTACTCTATTTCTTGAATCATTTTTGATGAGCCAAGAACTGGTCCTGAAGAGCATCCCTTGCCTCTGTTGCGAGAACCAAGATCTCACTGTTTTGTGTACTTAAAAAAACAATTAAATAATGTAAATAATGCAAACAAGCTCATTTCTATTTATTATGGGATGTTCTAGGTGAAACCCCATCTCCAAGCAGTGACATTGTCCCCAGCAATGCGGTAGAGTCTTTGGATACTGTAGAAAAGATGGAAACAGAGCAGAAGATTGAGAAGTTTGTGAAGGAAAGCCTGGAGGCCCATGAAGAAGCCCTGGCTGCAACAGCAAACTTAGAACATCAGTTGAGTGGACCTGAAAGGAGTAGTCCTTTGGGTAAGTATGAATATGAAGCGAAAGAATCAAGTTGTGATATACCTTTAAAGGTATCATGCGCTAAAATATCTCTTGACTTACCTCACATCCAAGTATTGGGTTGCTGTAAGTTTGAATTCGAAGGCTGGCATGAGCTCCCGCTGTTAGCTCCAGCTTCTACCAATCTAGCAGTTTGAAAACATGCAAAAAATACGAGTAGATCAATAGGTACTGCTTTGGTGGGAAGGTAACGGAGCTCCATGCAGTCATGACCTTGGAGGTGTCTATGGACAATGCCAACTCTTCAGCTTAGAAATGGAGATGAGCACCACCCCCTTAGACATGAGTAGACTTAATGTCGAGGGGAAACTTTTACCTCTATTTTTTATTGTAATGCTTTTAATGTTAGCCCTTTGAGTCTCCTTATGGAGAGAAAATAATAATAATAATAATAATAATAATAATAATAATAATAATTGTGATCCAATACAACAGCCAGCAGAGTGTCTGCTGTGGACTCACCTTGTTGTGTTTCAAATAATAATAATAATAATAATAATAATAATAATAATACGTGTGATCCAATTCAACAGCCAGCAGAGTGTCTGCTGTGGACTCACCTTGTTGTGTTTCTAATAATAATAATAATAATAATAATAATAATAATAATAATACGTGTGGTCCAATACAACAGCCAGCAGAGTGTCTGCTGTGGACTCATCTTGTTGTGTTTCAAATAATAATAATAATAATAATAATAATAATAATAATAATAATACGTGTGGTCCAATACAACAGCCAGCAGAGTGTCTCCTGTGGACTCATCTTGTTGTGTTTCAAATAATAATAATAATAATAATAATAATAATAATACGTGTGGTCCAATACAACAGCCAGCAGAGTGTCTCCTGTGGACTCATCTTGTTGTGTTTCAAATAATAATAATAATAATAATAATACGTGTGGTCCAATACAACAGCCAGCAGAGTGTCTCCTGTGGACTCATCTTGTTGTGTTTCAAATAATAATAATAATAATAATAATACGTGTGGTCCAATACAACAGCCAGCAGAGTATCTCCTGTGGACTCATCTTGTTGTTTTTCTAATAGTAATAATAATAATAATAATAATACGTGTGATCCAATACAACAGACAGCAGAGTGTCTCCTGTGGACTCAAATTGTTGTGTTTCTAATAATAATAATAATAATAATAATAATAATAATAATAATAATACGTGTGATCCAATACAACAGCCAGCAGAGTGTCCGCTGTGGACTCATCTTGTTGTGTTTCAAATAATAATAATAATAATAATAATAATAATAATAATAATACGTGTGATCCAATTCAACAGCCAGCAGAGTGTCTGCTGTGGACTCATCTTGTTGTGTTTCAAATAATAATAATAATAATAATAATAATAATAATAAGTGTGATCCAATACAACAGCCAGCAGAGTGTCTGCTGTGGACTCATCTTGTTGTGTTTCAAATAATAATAATAATAATAATAATAATAATAATAATAATAATACGTGTGATCCAATTCAACAGCCAGCAGAGTGTCTGCTGTGGACTCATCTTGTTGTGTTTCAAATAATAATAATAATAATAATAATAATAATAATAATAATAATACGTGTGATCCAATTCAACAGCCAGCAGAGTGTCTGCTGTGGACTCATCTTGTTGTGTTTCAAATAATAATAATAATAATAATAATAATAATAATAATAATACGTGTGATCCAATTCAACAGCCAGCAGAGTGTCTGCTGTGGACTCATCTTGTTGTGTTTCAAATAATAATAATAATAATAATAATAATAATAATAATAATAATAAGTGTGATCCAATACAACAGCCAGCAGAATGTCTGCTGTGGACTCAAATTGTTGTGGTTCTAATAATAATAATAATAATAATAATAATAATAATAATAATAATATACTTTATATATATATTCTGCTCTATCTCTCCAAGGGGACTCAGGGTGGATTACAGAACACATATACTGAAAACATTCAATGCCATTATACAATTAACAAGGACAGAGAATATGTAAACACTACAGAGGTAGACTTTCTCATCTTTTCCATGTCCAGCATCTGGAGGCTGTGCTCAACTCTGGCCACGAGGTGGTGCTGTTGCTCCATCTTCCATGTGGAGGAGCTTTGTTGTCCGTAGTCATCCTCCTGATCGAATCGCCAGCATATTCTTATGGACACCTTTTTATTACCTCCCCGCTAAAAGTGGTATCGATTTATCTACTCACGTTACAGTTTTCGATCTGTTAGGTGGGCAGATTTGTATAACCCGCCCATCCTCCCCGCTTCCTGTTAAAGGTCATGCCTCAGGACTTCTGGCTGTGCTTTTTTGCATGGATTAGGTCTCCTTTCCCTTGCTGCTTTTAGCGGCGGATAGGAAGAACTGACCATAGCCCCTCTCAAGGGCTATTTATATGGACGGGGAAGGTGGGCGGGGCTACGTCAACTGTCAATTTCGTCTCGAGATCTTTCTGTTGCGACAGCAGGAATATACCATATGTGCAATTTCACAGGTGACCACTTGGGAAACTATGTTTACAGGTAAGCAACCCATATTTACTGTTTTCAATTTGTTAGGTGGGCAGATTTGTACAACCCGCCCATCCTCCCCGCTTCCTGTTAAAGGTCATGCCTCAGGACTTCTGGCTGTGCTTTTTTGCATGAATTAGGTCTCCTTTCCCTTGCTGCTTTTAGCAGCGGATAGGAAGAACTGACCATAGCCCCTCTCAAGGGCTATTTATATGGACGGGGAAGGTGGGCGGGGCTACGTCAACTGTCAATTTCGTCTCGAGATCTTTCTGTTGCGACAGCAGGAATATACCATATGTGCAAATTCACAGGTGACCACTTGGGAAACTATGTTTACAGGTAAGCAACCCATATTTACTGTTTTCAATTTGTTAGGTGGGCAGAAGCTGGGCTGACAGTGGGAGCTCACCCCAACCTGGGCTTGAACTGCCAACCTGTTGTATATCAGCCTGCGATTGTGTCTGCTGTTCATGTTAATATTCATATTGAGAATGGGGATGATGTTCATGTTGATGTTCATTAAGGGAATGGGGATGCTGATTCAGTTCCTGGGCCAGGGTCTGGTGGATTTGGGGATGAGGGGTCACTTGGGCCTGAATGGAGTTTAAAAGAGAGGTCAGAGAGGCCTAAATTGCTACAAGAGGATTCTCAAGGTCCTGGGCTTGAGAAAGGCCTTTCGCCAGAGTTACCTGCTCAGTTGTCTGAGAATGAAGCTGACTGAGGTACTAGGTGCAGGAGTTAATGATGGGAGCAAGACCTTGAACAGGAAAAGAAGTTTTGGTAAACAGAGGCAGTCCGGGCAGCAATTAAGACGCTCAGCTTGAATTCAACAGAAAATAGATAGTAAACCGAAACCAAGAAAGAATCCGTTCCTAGCAGTTTTGGAGTCAGGGAAAAGTTTATAATGATGTGTGAGAGACAATTGCTTCAGTTGAGGCAACGTCAGGATAATGCCAAGTTTTTGCGCCACAGTCTGCCTAGCTCATTTTACCTATAGGATATCCTTCTGTGTTCTTCATCGATTCAAGTCCCTAGTTTTCCCCGCGTGGTATGCCTGTGATTCACACCAATGGTATTCCCTGCGCTCGCGCAGGCCAGCAACGGATTATTTTTTTCCCTGATGGTAATGAAAATGTTGATTCTGAGGTCAGTGGCTTGGAAAGTGAAACTACACATTCTGATGAGAACGTCTCAGAGCCAAGTGGTGATAGCTCTCCAGAGGAGCTAACACCTGGCTTCTTTAATGAGGACAGAAAAGGACAGATTTGGAAAAACAGGAGTGAATTGCAGAGTCTGCGAAGGTCAAGCAGATTAAGGGAAGAGGAAACACAGGCTTCAAAGCCTGGAGGCGTGTCACGAAACAGTTTCTTCAGTTTTAAGTGCCTCTCGCCAGGCTGTCTCGTTAGATCAGGCATAGTTTAGACTGAGGCATTACCTTGGCAGATTTCCCATTTCCCGTGGCCTACATCCCAAAAGGCTTCTAGTGCTCCAAGTACGGTTAGTGGATTGCTAACAGGTTCCAGGTATTTACAGTGTTGCTTTTGGAATTTTGATCTAGTTCATGGATATTATTGACTGCTGAATTTTAGTGTGGCTTTTTGACTTCACATTTTCCTCTATTTTGTAACCATTTTTTCATCAATAAAAAGGGATTGTTTTTTCCCACAGTCAAGTGTGGTGGATTGTTATCTTATGGTCTCGTTTCCTGCTCTGGGTTGCAACAATATGTTCCTAAATAAACTGCTTGCTGATTTTACTCAGCTGGTGTGTTTAAAGTCAGAGGTGATTCTGCTCCAGAGTACGACACCACCTTTCGATCGATTTTCTACAGCTGGCAGTTTAGCCCACTGTGCTAAAGCCTGGCCCTAAAATCGGGATAGAAATAATAATAATAATAATAATAATAATAATAATAATTATTATTATTATTATTATGAAGCCATGAGGATCAAAGGTGCCAACCTCTGCATGAATTTGCCCAAAGAAAAGTGAAATATGGTACTCAGAAATGCCTCGAGATCTTTAACGCAATTTAGTTTTTGATTTCCATGTCGAGCAAAATGTGGAAGCACTACATATGTTGTTTATTCTTTAGAGATGTCAACAGACAAGATGGCCACACCAGGACCAAAGCTTACTGAACTCCCTGATCCGGCACATATTGAAGAAATTAAGATGGAGGCACCAGAGAAACTCTTCCTTGATGTACGTATTGACAAAGGAGTGTGTTGTGCGTTTGGAAAGGATGGTGTGGTGGATAGAAGCATGCTTTTTAAACCACCGGCCCACAGCTTGCAACATTCAAAGTAAAACCCCAAGGAATGATTCTTCAAAAAGCCACTTTCTTCAATAAAACATCAAAAATGACTAGGTTCTTGTGGGTTTTTTCGGGCTATAGGGCCATGTTCTAGAGGCATTTCTCCTGACGTTTCGCCTGCATCTATGGCAAGCATCCTCAGAGGTAGTGAGGTCTGTTGGAATTAGGACAATGGGTTTATATACCTGTGGAATGGCTGGGGTGGGGCAAGGAGCTCTTCCCTGCTGCAGCTAGGTGTGAATGTTTCAGCTGATCACCTTCATTAGCATTTGAAGGCCTGCCTGAGCCTGGGAAAATCTCTTGCTGGGAGGTGTTAATCTGTGCCTGGTTGTTTCCTCTCTGTTGTTTTGCTGTTGTAATTTTAGAGTTTTTTAATCAGCAATTCCTTGTCTGTGTTTGCGAGTTCTTTGCGGATGGTGTGAATTCTCTCTCGTAAGAGGTTGCGTTCTAGGCGGTCATAGATCCGATGAGCCTGTGGTGTTTTGAAAGTCCTTTTGGCTGCGAGAAATTGTGGGATGGTATCTGTGTCTCTGCAGCGTAGAAGGAAAGTCAGCGAGCACAGTAGATGTGCTTTCCTGGTCCTTAGTTTCTCCAATTTCCTTGTGTCTTGGAACAGTTTCTCCCCGTAGAGATGTTCAATGTATTGTCGAAGGCTTTCATGGCTGGAATCACTAGGTTCTTGTGGGTTTTTTCGGGCTATATTGCCATGTTCTAGAGGCATTTCTCCTGACGTTTCGCCTGCATCTATGGCAAGCATCCTCAGAGGTAGTGAGGTCTGTTGGAATTAGGACAATGGGTTTATATATCTGTGGAATGGCTGGGGTGGGGCAAAGAGCTCTTCCCTGCTGCAGTTAGGTGTGAATGTTTCAGCTGATCACCTTCATTAGCATTTGAAGGCCTGCCTGAAATGACTTATTATTTTTTAAAAGGAATTGCCTGATTTGGAAGATGTGGAATCCAGCGACACTTTGGCAGAGGAGGAGATTTTCACTAAAAAGGTGATTTAAAAAAAAATATTTTCCTTGTCCTGTTTTTGTCAACTTCACTTAATCACGGAGCAAAATGGGCAACCGGTTGCTATTGCTCAGTCGAACATAGGTTTGTTGCACAGGTCAAAATACAGATATTCCCACATTTCAAGCTCCTCAATTGAAAAATGAGATGAAAATTAATATAGTATCATGAGCTTTGAAATGTTTTAGCTTTTGCTGGTGGCTTATGATGAAATAATCTATATAAATAAAAATGTAATGTTAGTTTGTGGGATTAACAGAACTCAAAAACCACTGGGCAAATTGACACCAAATTTGGACACAAGACACCTAACAACCTAATGTATGTCCTTCACTCAAAAAAAATATGATTTGGTCATTTGGGAGTTGTAGTTGCTGGGATTTATAGTTCACCTACAATCAAAGAGCATTCTGAACCCCACCAACGATGGAATTGAACCAAACTTGGCACACAGTTCTCCCATGACCAACAGAAAATACTGGAAGGGTTGGCTGGGCAGCATCCTTTGGTTTTGGAGTTGTAGTTCACCTACATCCAGAGAGCACTGTGGACTCAAACAATGATGGATCTGGACCAAACTCTACAAGTATAATCAATATGCCCAAATGTGAACACCGGTTAAGTTTGGGGAAAATAGAATCTTGACATTTGGGAGTTGTAGTTGCTGGGATTTATAGTTCACCTACAATCACAGAGCATTCTGAATCCCACCAACGATAGAATTGGGCCAAACTTCCCACACAGAACCCCCATGTGGGCCACAGCAACGCGTGGCAGAGGACGGCTACTCTATATAAGTTTGGTTCAATTCTATCATTGGTTGAGCTCAGAAGGCTCTTCGATTGTAGGTGAACTATATATACCAGTAACTACAACTCCCAAATGACAAAATCAAATTTTTTTGAGTGAAGGACATACATTGGGTTGTTAAGTGTCTTGTGTCCAAATTTGGTGTCAATTCGTCCAGTAGTTTTTGAGTTATGTTAATCCCACAAACGAACATTACATTTTTATTTATATAGATTACATGTAATATTACTAATAATATTACAATATATTGGTATAGTACAATATAGTAATATATAATACTGATATTGTACTATGCTAATAATATAATGTATTGTATCGATATATATCTTGTAAGCCGCTCTATACTAATAATAATATATTATAATTAAATATTTTATATTACATGTAATATTACAATATAGTATCTGAGTCTCCTTTGGGGTGAGAAGGGTGGCATATAAATGTCATAAATAAATAAATATCTGCATAGAGTTAGCCTGGCCTCTGTTGCCTGGAGACACCCTCTGTTTGAGAGGTGTTAACTAGTACTTGTTTGTTTCCCACTTATAGCAAACTTCTCCAAAGATTGAAGTGATTTCTGAAGCCAACGAGGATGAAGAAGATGAAGGGGAAACACTAATTTCTGAGGTTATCGTGCCAGAAGAGATCCCAACCTCCATCTTTTCGAATGAAAATAAGGTCCCCGGGGCTGATGCCAAGGAGTCCTTGCCGCCCATCATTGCCGACCTCCTAATGCAAGAAGAAGGGGACTCTGGAGGGCATCCAGACCAGCCCTTGAAGCCCTTAATTGAAGAGATGCCTCCAGAACCTTATTGAAGACTCCACTTTTGCTTGGGATAGATCGTTTGTCAATCTGGCAACAAGTTGGGCCCTCCAGGTGTTTTGGACTTCAACTCCCACAATTCCTAACAGCCTACCGGCTGTTAGGAATTGTGGGAGTTGATGTCCAAAACACCTGGAGGGCCAAAGTTTGCCTATGCCTGATGTAAGCCATCAAAAACAAGGAAAATTCTTGTAATTTGCGACAACATATGTAAGCCATGTTTGGCCTACCTTAAGTGTATTAAGACTTACCTGTCAGCCATGTTTGCTATTGAAGCAGTTTAGTTTCCGGCATCTTTTATGTTCCCCTTTAGCTTTGTGTACAAAAATATTAGTATGGTCGGACCAAAGCAAAGTGAGTTTAAGTCTAAATGATTCAAGACGCTGCCAAGTCTTTTCTCCCACCGTATTCAGCTTCGGTTCTGCAGGATTGTGTTCGGTTTGCAACTGGTCACAGAGTTTCTCTGCTTAGTTCAACTACGTGTTTGTTTTTAATTTGTTGTTCAGTTGAAATAAAAGCCTTTGTTCTCAGCTGCTTGTATTACCAATGCTTTGCTTTGGATTTTGAACATTTTGGCTTGTTGTGGAAACAAGGATTGGGGATACAGCTTCAGTGGAGACATCTTTTCCCCATGATGAGAACTCTTTCAGGAGTGGATTTCCCTTCCTATGAGTAGATTTCTCTCGCCTTCCCATCGTGGTCAACTGTGAATACGCATATATGGTACTTTCTGCGCCTGAGCAGACAGCTTCGGAACCTTCTAGATAGATTTGAAAAATGTTGGTGGTTGGCCCCGCCCACTCTCCCCTTGCTATGAGTTGTTTGTAAGTAGGATGTTTGTAACTCAGGGACTGTCTACACCATCGTTTGTTGGAACATGTGAGAAATCAGTTAGTGTGTGTGTGTCAACTGTAAAATAAGATGCATTAAACTGATTGGTGGGGCTATATCTGGAGAGATGGCTGAGCCTGGGACTTTTGGATACTGTTACATTTATCAGGGTTGTGATAGATACGTTTTATTGATTGGCCTATTGGCCGTATCAAAACATTTAACACATAACACAATTAACACATAGTCATACATAGTCATACATACAACATACAACCCTCGGTATAAAAGGAGTTAAAATAAACAAGCTGTCAACAGGATCTCGTTCAGATCAAATGTCTGCGTCACCTCCACAGTTTACCCCAATTGATTCTAAATGTGCAATTCTCAGCTGTGTTGCTTTGAATAGAAAAAGGGCTGTTTTGTGTGTTATTTTAGGGTTCTGGCCGGCCAACAAAAATGAGGTTTTAATATATGGGTCCCAGTGTGTTTTTTGAATAATGTATGGTCCAAGGCAATGGTCTCTCTCTTTCTTATACAGCTCACAGTTGAACAATACATGTGTGATATCCTTCACCTCTGGTGCTCCACAAATACAAAATCGTTCGTTGTATGGGACTTGATTAAACCTTCCGTGCTTGTCCATTGTATCCAGCTGTTCAAAACGAGCTCTGGTAAATACCCTCCTAAGGTGTTTAGGCATTTCTGTTTTTAGATATCGAGCTGTTTGGAAAGTATGTTTAAAGCGGCCTAACCATTTCAGTGAGCCAGCTTTACTGAGGGTAGCGATGTCTTTTTGGCCTTCTATATCCAATACTCGTTGAGCAACTATTTTTGGGTCTAACTCTTCTAAGAGATTCGGATACCGAGTCGGAAGTCCACAGCTCCTGATGTATTTTGTCAGGAGAACTAACCAAGAGGTCTGATGTTGATTTTCTATCTGCTATAACAGGCACAGTTTGGGGAGTCTATCATTTTCCATGGCCATCAGTTTTGCCCAGTAGTTGTAGGCCCTGATTTTGGACAAGCCATCCACTGTGTGTATTCCCAGTTCCGCTCTTACTGCGGCAGCTGGGGTCGTCCTGTCCACTCCTAGAAAACTTCGCAGGTGCTGTGATTGTGATTGTGCTGTGCAAAGTTTGGCGTGTGCTCTTCATAAGCTGCTGAAAGAGGTTCTTATAATCCGCCTCAAAAGGCAGCAATGAAAACGCGAAGCTTATTAATAATAATATTTAAACATGACTACTTCATTTAAGAAATGCATCTTATGTCCTAATAAAATACCAGATAACGACGCACACCTGGAATGTGTAGCATGCCTGGGAGAAGCCCATCTCTTTCAGGCTTGTGAAATTTGTAAGACTTTTACGCCTCAGACCAAAAAGAATAGAGAGATAAGACTCAATGCGGCTGTTTATGAGCAAGCCCTACTTCCCACTGTTCAAAATGAAAACGTGGGAGCACCAAAACAGAAAGTAATTAAAAGAGTACAATCAACGACGCACCCTAAAAGCGTCCAAACACAGGAGTTCTGTGTGGGAGGTTTGGCCCAATTCTAACATTTGGTGAGATTCAAAATGCTCTGTGATTGTAGGTGAACTATAAATCCCAGCAACTACAACTCCCAAATGTCAAAATTCTATTTTCCCCAAACTCCACCAGTGTTCACATTTGGACGTATTGAGTATTCGTGTAGAGTTTGGTCCAGATCCATCATTGTTTGAGTCCACAGTGCTCTCTGGATGTGGGTGAACTACAACTCCAAAACCAAAGGACACTGCCCACTAAACCCTTCCAGTATTTTCTGTTGGTCATGGGAGAACTGTGTGCCAAGTTTGATCCAATTCTATTGTTAGTGGGGTTGAGAATGTTCTTTGATTGTAGGTAAACTATAAATCCCAGCAACTACAACTCCCAAATGATAAAATCAATTTTTGAGTGAAGGACATACATTGGATTGCGTCCAAATTTGGTGTCAATTCGTCCAGTGGTTTTTGAGTTCTGATAATCCCACAAACGGACATTACATTTTTATTTATATAGATGCGGTTTTGTGCATGCGTTGTAATGTATTTTTAATATTTTTTTGGCTTTTTAAGTCTCTTCTGCTGCGTTTTTCAGTATTTTTATGAGTGATGGTCACTTGTTGGCTTGATAGGTGTGTTGTGTCCAAATTAGGTGTCAATTCATCCAGTGCTTTTTGAGTTCTGTTAATCCCACAAACGAACATTACATTTTTATTTATATAGATATACGTGATAAAATACGATGTGTGGGTTGAATAAAATTATACAAAAGGAGTATGGTTGGTAGGCCTGGGCGGTTTCGTTCGTTAATTTTGTAATTCGTTAAATATTCGTTAATTTTAGCAATTACAAAGCGATTACAAAACTTATTTTTAAACCCGGAAGTGTTTTTAAATATCGAAACGGCAGGCGCCAAAAATTTTTGTATTTCCGTCCATTTCGGAAATACGTAAGATGGCCACCTGGCGATGCTTGCTGGGAGCTCTCCTCTCTCTCCTCTCTTAGCCAGTCAGAGGCAGAGCCTGAAAGAGGAGGAGGAGGAGGAGGAGGAGAGGGCGGGGAAGGCGCCGGCTGAGCAAGCGAGCGAGAGGGCGAGCGAGAGGGCGAGCGAGAGGGCGAGCGACCCTCAGCGGGAAGGCGGCCCGTCCCTCCTTCCTCACCTTTGCGGTGGGTGTGCTTCATTCTCCCAATTCCTTAGCGGAGGGCTGTGCTTCGTTCTCCCAATTCCTTAGCGGAGGGCTGGGCTAGATGGCCTTTGGGGAACCCTTCTCCCAATTTCGCATTGCTTCGGAGGAGCCGGGCCCGACTCGGCGGCAGCGCTTGAGGGCCCGCCAGAGTGAGTGCCTGCCTTCCCTCCTTAATAATAATTTCTCCTCCCTATTCTACTAAATTAATAATTAAATTAAAAAATATTTTAAAAATATTGAAAAAAAAGGGCGCCATCTTTACAAAATGTTTTGTAAATATTAACGAAATTTCGTAAATACCGAACTTTTTTAAGGGAAAATTTTGTAATTATTTTAAATATCGAAACAAAAAAAAACCCCAAATACAAATCGATTTTAGAAACAAATTTTTGCGTTGTTACCCAGGCCTAATGGTTGGGCCCTATAGAAGCCAAAGAAGCCTGGAAAACTACAAAAGGCTGATGAAGGAAAAACTACTGCAGTAGCTGAACTGCTGACATGGATGACTAGAGACAAATGAGTAACTCTTGGTGGAAAACAACATGTTTGCATTACCAGAGACAGCAACTCTTTTGAGTTAAGGAAGTCAACACAGTGGTTCCTTATGTTAAAAAAGAAAACCAATGATCACTTAAGAAGGAAAGTCAACATCTGTCCGGAACTGATGGAATTAGCATGTTTTAGCTGGAAAACAACCTGTCAGTCATTTACAACTTTTTGGAATGATGTCAACAAGAAATATGCAATCTAAGAGACACTTTACTATTCCAAAAGTGTGGCAGACAGGAGGAATTTGGTCACCCCACCGCTTTCTCCAAGGGACAGAGGAAGATGGTGTATCTGTAGAATAGCAGATTTGTAGGGAAGCAATCTGGCCTACATGTGGGTCTCTTCTTGAGGAGCAGGAAGAAGGGATCGTAATGTATGCACGATAATGCCCAGGTGTTTAAGCCGCTCCTCATAGGGCTTGTTTTCCAAACCCTTGAACATTTGAGTCTCCCTCCTCTGGACACATTCCAGCTTAGAGTTGTCATATGTTCTGCAGTTGATGATTGGTGATGGAAGGGTTAATGTGAGTATTAGTTCTAGAGGGTTTGGTAACCTGTAAGTGGGAGTTCATGGGTGAAAGCAATTAGGGGTGGAGGTGTGCAGGAGATGGGTTGCAGCTGGTTGTTACTGGATTTAAGGAGCTAACCTTGGGATTGATCTTTGGGAGAAAAGTATCTGTTGCATTTTGGTGGTGGATGCTGCTGGTTTTTCCCCCAGGTCTGTTGGATTTTTGGTATCCTGATCTGTCTCCTGTAATCTTGGAATCCCAGAACCTTGAACCTTTGGACTGGCTTTTGACTATGTTGCGGAAATACGTTACCCGATGTTCATTCAGGTACAATCAGGAAGGAAGAGAACGGCGACAGCAATCGGTTTCCAGGCCTTTACTGCTATCTTGCAAGATAGGGCGTATAGAACAAAGGACTGTCACCCCGAAGGTCTAAATCGCTTCAGTATTTATAGCATAAAATCACTGTTCCACACATGCGCAGAAAGAGTCTGACATTTACACAGTACGATCATTAACAGGTGTTTCCATGTATAGTTGCCAAAAACATCTTTATCAGGTCTTGGCAGCCACTTTGTGAACCCAAACATCTGCTCGATTATGTAATTTATCCCAACCTTCACCCGTTACCCTAAGATGACTCTTATATGTTCAATTCCTTAAATCTCTAATTGGATTATAACTTATATATGCTTATAACATAAGATTTAATCAAGGCAATCTCCTTTAGTTAATTCTGCCTTAATAACTTCATTATAGCTTATTTCTTAATATGAAATCATGAAGGAAATTACTTAGGATGAAGCTCTTCTGAAATTGCCTGCTATTTACACTAAGTGGTCAGAGGATGGCGCTCTCTCACCATATGACCTTAGATGTTCCAAGTCTTGCATCGATAATATTGATCTCATTGTCCTGCCAAATTTCTCTTGTTGACTTCATATCTAAGTAAACATCAGCCTAGAGCAAACTTAGACTGACCAAGGTCCAGTGTCAATCAATAACATCTGTAGTTTTCTCAGGCTTGCAAGTTCCCTCATAGAGAAATGCTCTTTCCCTTTCAGAGGATCAGGTAAGAACTTAAATCTTCTATTTTATTCTAAATTATTATGATTTCCCTTTTTTATTATTATTTTATTCTCTCCTAACTGCCGCCACAACTACAGTATAGACTCTTGATCCCTGGACTTTGTTTATTGAACTCTTGGCATTTGATCACTGGACTGGACCCTTTTGACTATGAAGTTATTTTTGCTATCAGTTTTTGTTTATTCTGTAGCTGAGTGCTATCTTTATGTTTTATATTTTGAATTATAAAAACAGCCAGCAAGTAACTGCTGTTTTAATTAAACCGTTTGATAAAACTGGGAGTTTGATTCATCTCTACCTAAATAAGGCAGAGCCCTGGCAATGTGTTGGGGTTCAGCCTGGGTGTGAACCTGAACCTGATTCTCTGATTGTATTTCCTGATGCTACTGAAAATGTATTTTCTGATGCTCCTGATGCTAATGAAAATGTTGATTCTGAGGTCAGTGTAGAAGAAACTCCTGCAGGCTTGGAAGGCTTGGAAAGTGAAGCTACACATTCTCATGAGAATGTTTCAGAGCCAAGCAGTGATAGCTCCCAGAGCAGCTAACATCTGGGATCCTTAATGAGGATAGAAGAGGACAGATTTGGCAAAACAGGGGTGAATCGCAGAGTCTGCGAAGGTCAACCAGATTAAAAGAAAAAGAAACAAGGGCTTCAAAGCCTGGAGGCGTGTCACGTAACAGTTTCCTCGGCTTTAAGTGCCTCCCACCGGGTTGACTCTTTAGATCAGGCATCCTTTTAGATTGAGGCATTACCTTGGCAGATCTCCCATTTCCCGTGGCCTTCATCCCAAGAGGCTTCTAGTGCTCCAAGTACGGTTAGTGGCTTGCTAACAGGTTCCAGGATTTTACAGTGTTGCTTTTGGTTTTTGATCTAGTTCATGGATATTTGTGTGTTGGGGTTCAGCCTGATCCTGATCTGTGTGAACCGGATTCTCTGATAGTTTTTCCAACTGAGCAAGCTCTCCCTGACCCTGACAGTGTGGAATCTGTTGTTGATGCTGAGGTCAGCGGCGATTAAAATGAAACTCAACAGCTGGAGGAAAATGTTTTGGAAGTTAGCCGTGATATCACTAGCCGTGATATCTCTCCACCTGGAGTTTTTAATGAGGACCGAAGAGAGCAGATAGTTAGAGACAGAAATATTTCCCAGTTTCTACGAAGGTCACATCGTTTACAGGAGAGACAGGCCCAGGCTTCAAAGTCAAGGGGCGTTTCAAAGAATAGCTTCTTTGGTTTAAGAGGCCTCCTGCCGGGTGCCTCTTTAGATCAAGCAACGTTTGGGACTGTGGCTGTGCCTTGGCAGAATTGGCAGAATCCCAGAGGCTTAGTTATCAAGTTCATGGTTAGTAAAAGGCTAACAGATTCCTGGTTCTTGTTTTGTGGCTTTTGCAATTTTGCTCAAGTTCAGAGATTCTACTGACTGCTGTGTTTTTCTGTGGCTTTTTGACTTTGCATTTACCTTTCTTTTGTAACCAATTTTTCATCAATAAACAAGGATTGCTTTTCCTACAGTCCAGTGTGGTGGATTTAATCTTATGGTCTCGTTTCTTGAACTGGGATGCAACATTTTGTAACAATTTTTCATCAATAAAAAGGGATTGTTTTTCCCCACAGTCAAGTGTGGTGGATTGTTGTCTTAGGGTCTCGTTTCCTGCTCTGGGTTGCAACACTAGCCAGTTGCAGGTGCAAATTGACTCAGAGAAGAGGACAGTTCTCAGCCTGATAATGAGCAGGAAGGCAAACTGGAGAACACTAATGAACAGACTGACCTTGACGAAACGGGAACCCTAGATCGTGCTGACCGTTTGGAATTCAGAGTTCGAAGGAGTATGAGAATGGCTAACAAGAAGGAGGCCAGAGGCCAAAGAAATGCCTTCATGTTTTGCAAAGGGTATTAAGGAGTGTGTTTGGGACCAAACTTTGTCAAAGCAGCAAATCAAAGAAGGGAAAAAAAATCAGGATTTTCCAAGGAAGAACTGAGTGAGGACAAGGAGACCTCTTTAATCCGCATACCTTGTAAAATGTGACAAAATGTACAACAACATAGTGCAAAAAATGGCAGGCTCAGCACTTAAAACGTCAAGTATCAATGCCTAAAAACAGCCAGGATATACAATCATAAATGCTTTGAGGTAAGCTTCCTCTTGGATTTCCACCTTTCAAAGAAAAGCTACAGCAATAAGGATAAATCTGTTACTAAAAAAGCACAAAAATTTCGAAAGCTGGTAATTTCTATCATCAACATAAACTGCGTGCATCTGTGCACCGTATCCGACAGACCCTGAAAATGTGTAAAATACTAATTTCTCAAAAATTAAAAATTACAGACTGCGATTCAATCAGGAGTGAGAGTCGCAACAAAACATACATTCTTTTTTTTACTGCTTTCAGCCTTATCATGTTATCCCTTTCTATAATAATAATAATAATAATAATAATAATAATAATATTGGATGGATAGTGTCTCTATTCCAGGCATGGGCAAACTTTCAAACTTAGGGGCCGCATGCTTGCACTCCCTGCTAGGAGGACTGGCTGCCCGGGGATGGAAGGAAGGAAGGTAAGGAAGAAGGAAAGAGAAAAGGAAGGAAAAACAAAAGGGAAGGGAAGGGAGGGAGGAGGGAGGAAGGAAGGAAGGGGAAAGAGGGAGAGAGGGAAGGAGAGAGGGAAGGAAGGGATGAAAGGAAGGGAAGGAAAAAGAGAAGGGAGGAAGAGAAGGATGGAAGGAAGGGAAGGAGGAGGGAGGGAGGGAGGGAAGGAAGAATGAAAGGGTGGAAGGAATGGAGAGAGGGAAATGGAGGGAGAGAAGGGAGGGAAGAAAAAGATGGAAGGAAAGACAAAAGGGGAGGGAGGGAGGAAGGGGAAAGAGGGAGAGAGGGAAGGCGCGAGTGAAGGAAAGGATGGAAGGAAGGGAAGGAAAAAAGAGAAGGGAGGAAGAGAAGGATGGAAGGAAGGGAAGGAGGAGGTAGGGAGGGAAGGAAGAATGAAAGGGTGGAAGGAATGGGGGGAGGAAAAAGGAGGGAGAGAAGGGAGGGAGGAAAAAGAAGGAAGGAAAGACAAAAGGGTAGGGAGGGAGGGAGGAAGGAAGGAAGGGGAAAGAGGGAGAGAGGGAGAGAGGGAAGGAGCGAGTGAAGGAAAGGATGGAAGGAAGTGAAAGGATGGAAGGAAGAGAAGGGAGTAAGAAAGGAAGAGAAGGATGGATAGAAGGTAGGGAGGGAGGGAAGGAAGGGAAGGAAAAAGAGAAGGGAGGAAGAGAAGGATGGAAGGAAGAGAAGGAGGAGGGAGGGAGGGAAGAATGAAAGGGTGGAAGGAATGGAGGGAGGGAAAAAGAGGAAGAGAAGGGAGGGAGGAAAAAGAAGGAAGGAAAGACAAAAGGGGAGGGAGGAAGGAAGGGGAAAGAGGGAGAGAGGGAAGGCGCGAGTGAAGGAAAGGATGGAAGGAAGGGAAGGAAAAAGAGAAGGGAGGAAGCGAAGGATGGAAGGAAGGGAAGGAGGAGGGAGGGAGGGAAGGAAGAATGAAAGGGTGGAAGGAATGGGGGGAGGAAAAAGGAGGGAGAGAAGGGGAGGGAGGAAAAAGAAGGAAGGAAAGACAAAAGGGTAGGAAGGGAGGGAGGAAGGAAGGAAGGGGAAAGAGGGAGAGAGGGAGAGAGGGAAGGAGCGAGTGAAGGAAAGGATGGAAGGAAGTGAAAGGATGGAAGGAAGAGAAGGGAGTAAGAAAGGAAGAGAAGGATGGATAGAAGGTAGGGAGGGAGGGAAGTAAGGGAAGGAAAAAGAGAAGGGAGGAAGAGAAGGATGGAAGGAAGAGAAGGAGGAGGGAGGGAGGGAAGAATGAAAGGGTGGAAGGAATGGAGGGAGGGAAAATGAGGAAGAGAAGGGAGGGAGGAAAAAGAAGGAAGGAAAGACAAAAGGGGAGGGAGGAAGGAAGGGGAAAGAGGGAGAGAGGGAAGGCGCGAGTGAAGGAAAGGATGGAAGGAAGGGAAGGAAAAAGAGAAGGGAGGAAGAGAAGGATGGAAGGAAGGGAAGGAGGAGGTAGGGAGGGAAGGAAGAATGAAAGGGTGGAAGGAATGGGGGGAGGAAAAAGGAGGGAGAGAAGGGAGGGAGGAAAAAGAAGGAAGGAAAGACAAAAGGGTAGGAAGGGAGGGAGGAAGGAAGGAAGGGGAAAGAGGGAGAGAGGGAGAGAGGGAAGGAGCGAGTGAAGGAAAGGATGGAAGGAAGTGAAAGGATGGAAGGAAGAGAAGGGAGTAAGAAAGGAAGAGAAGGATGGATAGAAGGTAGGGAGGGAGGGAAGGAAGGGAAGGAAAAAGAGAAGGGAGGAAGAGAAGGATGGAAGGAAGAGAAGGAGGAGGGAGGGAGGGAAGAATGAAAGGGTGGAAGGAATGGAGGGAGGGAAAAAGAGGAAGAGAAGGGAGGGAGGAAAAAGAAGGAAGGAAAGACAAAAGGGAAGGGAGGGAGGAAGGGGAAAGAGGGAAGGAGCGAGTGAAGGAAAGGATGAAAGGAAGGGAAGGAAAAAGAGAAGGGAGGAAGAAAGGAAGAGAAGGATGGATGGAAGGGAGGGAGGGAAGGAAAAATGAAAGGGTGGAAGGAATGAAGGGAAGGAGAAAGAGGGAAGGGGGAGGGAAGGAAGGGAGGAAAAAGAAGGAAGGAAAGACAAAAGGGGGGTGAGGGAGGGAGGGAGGAAGGATAGGATGGTGAGAGAGGAGGGCCTGAGAAAAGAGCCCAAGGGGCTGCATTCGGCCCCCGCGCCTGGGTTTGCCCATCCCTGCTCTATACACAAAAAGGAAATACCTAACTATCTAAAGAACAATCCTCTACTTTCCTAAAGTATCCCTGATTATTAATACTGTGTCCAATAGAGCATACTCGGAAGTAAGCGGGTACAGGACCTCACGAATTATTGCACACCTCACTCTATTTTGCTAGATGAGAGATCTGTTCCGGAGAACGACTCAGAAGAAACACACAAGTCAATCAGAGAAGCGTTAAATTCTACCCATCCTCTTACACACATCTTCTCCCACTATGAGTTACGCTTAAAAGAAGTCCATGATTTCCTAAAGAGTGTGAGAGCTGGTGGTTGGGTCCTGACTTGGCCAGTTTAGCAAGGTCAACATTTTGCAAGGCAATCCCGCTGTCCTCTGCAATGTTTCCCAAATACTGAAGGGATCCCATAAAATTATTCTCACCCAGCTGTCTCTGAATTGCCTCTTCCCTTCTTTTTTCAAGCCACACACAATTTGAAATGCCTTGGAGTGGTACACACAAACCTCAAGAGCGCCTACCCCACATCCGTCTCGGTCGGAGCATGTCATGGAAAGGCGCATTCCCTGAGCTAACATAACCCCGCTTCTGGGACAGAGGATTTGCTTTCTAAAAGAATGTATAAATGTTCGTTCTTTTGCACTGACGGGTCTATGGACTGTAATAAATTGTTGTTGTTGTTGTTGCTGTTGTTAGTTTCCCTTTTAAAAGTATGTTCCCTGTGCCGATCCAATGAGGTGCATTCTTCCACTAAAACCTCAAACTGGGCATCTCCATCTCTGTCCCCTAAATTACTCCAAATGACATTCCAAGCAGAGGAGGAAGAAGAAGAAAAGAAAGAGGAGGAAGAGGAAAAAGAAGGGAAAAAGATGATGAAGAAGGGGGAGGAGGAAGTGAAGAAGCACAAGAGGAGGAGGAAGAAGAAGAAGAGAAAGGAGGAGGAGGAGGAAGACGAGAAAGAGGAAGACAAGGAAGAAGAGGAGGAGGAAGTAGTAGTAGTAGTAAAGAAGGAGGAGGAAGAGGAAAAAGAAGGGGAAACGATGATGAAGTAGGAGGAGGAGGAAGTGAAGAAGCACAAGAGGAGGAGGAGGAAGAAGAGAAAGGAGGAGGAGGAGGAAGAGAAAGAGTAAGACAAGGAAGAAGAAAAGGAGGAGGAGGAGGAGGAGGAAGTCATAAAGAAAGAGGGGGAGGAAGAGGAAAAAGAAGGGGAAAAGACAATGAAGAAGGGGAAGCGAAGAAGCACAAGAGAAGGAGAAAGAAGAAGAAGAGGAAGAAGAGAAAGGAGAAAGAGGAGGAAGAAGAGGATTATAAGGAAGAAGGAGAGGAGGAAGAGGAAGGACAATGAAGTGAAAAAGAGCAAGAGGAGGAGGAGGAGGAGGAAGAGGAAGAAGAGGAGTAAGAAGAAGAGAAATGAGAAGAGGAAGAAGAGGAGGAGGAAGAAAAGGAAGAGGAGGAGGAAGAAGAAGAGGAAGAAGAGGAGTGATAAAAAGAGGAAGGATAAGAGGAAGAAGAGAAGGAGGAAGAAAAGGAATAGGAGGAAGAGGAAAAAGGAGGAAATGGAGAAGAGGAAGAAGAGGATGAGAAAGAAGAGAAAGCGGAAGGAAAAGAGGAAGAATAAGAGGAAAAGACTTTAACTTTGAATATGTTTTAATGGTTTTCAACTGGGAATTTTTAACACTGTTTATATTTAATCCTGTGAAGAAGAGCAAGAGGAGGTGGAGGAAGAGGAAGAAGAGGAGTAAGAAGAAGAGGAAGGAGAAGAGGAAGAAGGGGAGGAAGAAAAGGAAGAGGAAGAAGAGGAAAAAGGAGGAAATGAAGACGAGGAGGAGGAGAAAGAAGAAGAGAAGGAAGGAGGGAAAGGAAGAAGAGGAGGTAGAGAAAGATGAAGAAGAGGAAGAAGAGGAAGAGAAAGAGGAAGGAAAAGAGTAAGTATAGGAGGAAAAGACTTTAACTTTGAATATGTTTTAATGGTAACACTGTTTATATTTAATCCTGTTTTAATGTTTGCATATCTCTATATTTTAAATTATATGCCGATTCTTTTATGTTAAGCTGTTTTGAGCCTCCTTTGGTTTACATAAAGCGGGGTATAAATAAATATAATAATAATAATAATAATAATAATAATAATAATGGGTTGTTGCAGGTTTTTTCGGGCAATATGGCCATGGTCTAGAGGCACCATGGCCATACAGCCCAAAAAAAAGTACAACAACCCAGTGATTCCGGCCATGAAAGCCTTCGACAATAATAATAATAATAATAATAATAATTATTATTATTATTATTATTATTATTATTAAAAAAGAAGGAAGAGGAAGATGAGAAAGAAGAAGAGGAGGAGAAAGAAGACAAAGAAGAGGAGAAGGAGGAGTTAAAGTTGACTTGCCAAGAATCCTTACTCAAACCACAAAGCCACCTTGACTTATTCTTTGTTATGTACCAATTCTTGTGCTTTCCGGTCTCCATACTAAACAAGGAACCTACTATTCGAAGGGAGAGAAGTATTTTGAGTAGTGGAGGGGAGAAGGAGAAGAGCATGGATCCCGGAATGGGATTTAGCCTCCTAACTGGTCTTCGTGGGGAAACTAACTGGCCAAATTGGACCACCAAGACTCTACGTAGTTGAACTACCTCCAGAATTAATCACAAATGTCTACAAAGCACTAAAGAAAATGAAGACTGTCATTGACCTCCTGCAAGAGTCATACAGCCCGCTTGCAGTCTATCCTAAGCACACTTATTTGGGAGTAAGCTCCACCGAACACGCACACGGAAGGCACTTCAACATACAAATTGTGCTTGTCGGACTCTTCCTATTTAAGGGTGTTTCGATGAGGATGGAAGGGAGGAGTGCTTCTCTCTCTCTCTCCAAGTGTGAGGGTTGAATGAAAAGTAATGCCTCCACCTTCATAACTCCTCAACAGATGGTATGCGGAAGGTACTGGCTTGTTCAGTAGACTATCCTCCACAGTTCCATTTTGACAGGAAGCCTTAGCATTGAATGGTTGTGCTGTTATGCACAGCAGTCACATCAACACAATTACTTCGCATTGAATGATTGTGCTGTTATGCACAGCAGTCACATCAACACAATTACTTAGCATTGAATGGTTGTGCTGTTTTGCACAGCAGTCACATCAACACAATTACTTAGCATTGAATGGTTGTGCTGTTATGCACAGCAGTCACATCAACACAATTACTTCGCATTGAATGGTTGTGCTGTTATGCACAGCAGTCACATCAACACAATTACTTCGCATTGAATGGTTGTGCTGTTATGCACAGCAGTCACATCAACACAATTACTTAGCATTGAATGGTTGTGCTGTTTTGCACAGCAGTCACATCAACACAATTACTTAGCATTGAATGGTTGTGCTGTTATGCACAGCAGTCACATCAACACAATTACTTCGCATTGAATGGTTGTGCTGTTATGCACAGCAGTCACATCAACACAATTACTTAGCATTGAATGGTTGTGCTGTTATGCACAGCAGTCACATCAACACAATTACTTCGCATTGAATGGTTGTGCTGTTATGCACAGCAGTCACATCAACACAATTACTTCGCATTGAATGGTTGTGCTGTTATGCACAGCAGTCACATCAACACAATTACTTAGCATTGAATGGTTGTGCTGTTTTGCACAGCAGTCACATCAACACAATTACTTAGCATTGAATGGTTGTGCTGTTATGCACAGCAGTCACATCAACACAATTACTTCGCATTGAATGGTTGTGCTGTTATGCACAGCAGTCACATCAACACAATTACTTCGCATTGAATGGTTGTGCTGTTATGCACAGCAGTCACATCAACACAATTACTTAGCATTGAATGGTTGTGCTGTTATGCACAGCAGTCACATCAACACAATTACTTAGCATTGAATGGTTGTGCTGTTATGCACAGCAGCCACATCAACACAATTACTTAGCATTGAATGGTTGTGCTGTTATGCACAGCAGTCACATCAACACAATTACTTAGCATTGAATGGTTGTGCTGTTATGCACAGCAGTCACATCAACACAATTACTTAGCATTGAATGGTTGTGCTGTTATGCACAGCAGCCACATCAACACAATTACTTAGCATTGAATGGTTATGCTGTTATGCACAGCAGTCACATCAACTTGTGCACCAGCTGCGCCCGTACCTTGGGAAGTCTGATCTGGCCACAGTGGTCCACGCTCTTGTTACATCCTGAATAGACTACTGCAATGCACTCTACGTGGGGTTGCCCTTGAAGACTGTTCGGAAACTTCAACTGGTCCAGCGAGCGGCACCCAGATTGCTCACTGGATTGCTCACCCCCCTGTTGTGTCAGCTCCACTGGCTGCCAGTTCAGTTCCGAGCACAATTCAAGGTGCTGGTCTTCGCTGAGCCTAGAACCCCAGGTTTCAGCGGTGGCCGGGAGAGCTTTTGCACAATTAAAACTTGTGCACCAACTGCGCCCGTACCTTGGGAAGTCTGATCTGGCCACAGTGGTCCACGCTCTTGTTACATCCCGAATAGACTACTGCAATGCACTCTACGTGGGGTTGCCCTTGAAGACGGTTCGGAAACTTCAACTGGTTCAGCGAGCGGCTGCCAGGCTGCTCACTGGAGCGACACCACCCCTCTGCTATGTCAGCTCCACTGGCTGCCAGTGCAGTTCCGGGCCCAATTCAAGGTGCTGGTTTTGACCTACAAAACCCTGTACGGTTCCGGTCCAGTGTATCTGTCCAAACGTATCTCCCTCTACGTCCCACCCCGGAATTTGAGATCATCTGAGGGGGCCCTGCTCTCGACTCCACCGCTATCACAAGTGAGGTTGGTGGGGACGAGGAGCAGGGCCTTCTCAGTGGTGGCCCCTCACCTGTGGAACTCATTCCCGGGGGAAATTAGGGCATCAACATCCCTCCTCTCCTTCAGGAGGAAGGTAAAGACGTGGCTTTGGGACCACACCTTTGGGCAATCTGACTCCTAGATAAGGGTAACCAGACGAATGGGACTAACAGGACTGACAACTGTGGAATTGGAAATTGAACTATGAGCTAGCGAACGTTGACCGTCAATGAGGAGAAACGGGTTTGTATTGATTTTATTGGTTTTATTGGTTTTATGGTAGTAATGTAAGAAATGTTGTTTAATTGTTAATTTATGTTATTTTGTTTTACTATTGTTTGTGATGCGGGCATCGAATTGTGCCTTGTTCTTGTAAGCCGCCCTGAGTCCCCTTCGGGGTGAGAAGGGCGGGGTAGAAGCAACCGAAATAAATAAATAAATAAATACTATGAACAACTTGCATTCTCTGATGAATCTCCTTTGGGGTGACACCTTCTGCTGTCAAGAATCCAATGACTGCACATTGCTTAAGTCGCATTGACCGACCGTCTGCGCAGGGTCCCATACTTCGCAGTTTAACAACACAACCGTTCAATGCTAAGGCTTCCCGCCAAAATGGAACTGTAGAGAAGAGTCTACTGAACAAGGCAGTACCTGCTACATACCAGTACTGCCATCTGTCGAGGAGTTATGAAGGTGGAGGCATTACTTCTCACTTTAACAACACAACTGTTCAATGCTAAGGCTTCCCACCAAAATGGAACTGTAGAGGAGAGTCTACTGAACAAGCCAGTACCTGCCACATACCAGTACTGTCATGTGTTGAGGAGTTACGAAGGTAGAGGCATTACTTCTCACTCTAACAACACAACTGTTCAATGCTAAGGCTTCCCGCCAAAATGGAACTGTAGAGGAGAGTCTACTGAACAAGCCAGTACCTGTTGCATACCAGTATTGCCATCTGTTGAGGAGTTACGAAGGTGGAGGCATTACTTTTCATTCAACCCTCGAATCTTCAAGGAGGCAACATTCACCACAAGCTGCCAGCTTATGAGGAGGAGCCCCCTCTCCACCTCCAAAACAGCCCTGTGTTTCGCATTATCCGCGTCCCAGGTCTGCAAGGAGAGGTGAGGGCAAAACAGTTGTGTAGCAACAACAACAATACATTCACAATCTGGAAAAGTTTCAAATGCAGCAACTGACTCCACTTCTTCATCTTTAGAGAGGTAAATGTACCCACAGGAGGAAAGGAAAGGCACACATAATCTCACCAAGCTAAGCCAAAGTTCAAATACTCTTCACAGGCAGAGAGGAATACGAGGGGATTTGGGGGTATTTTTCGTTCCCCAAAAGCGACAAGAAAGAATCGAAGTGAACCAGATACATTCATAGGGTTCCTCCACAAAGGGTTGGGTGGTTGACGCATGACGCTTCCTCCTAGGGAGACAAAGAAAGTGGGGAAAGTTTCTCTCAACACAACAACTAGGTAGAGATATCCCTGGGTGCTAGGCTTGGGCGATCAAGAAAAAAATTGGTTCTAAACTCGTTTCGTTTCTAGGGTGCGCTAGCGTTTCGAAATTCTGAGGACTTCCAAAATTTAAGATTTCAAAATTTCGAAATTTCCGAAATTTCCTAAATTTCGTAAATTACGAATCGATTCGTTGATGGCGGACGCGATTGCGCAATATGCTAAAAAAAACCTCCAAATGGGACAGGGGGAACTTCTGAAGCTTCCCTCTCCCTCTGTTGTTGACTGTTGGTGTGATAAAACAAACAACTATATTATATTATATTACATTATATTATATTATATTACATTACATTATATTATATTATATTATATTATTATATTGTTCTATATTATATTATAATATTATTATATTATATTATTGTATATTATATTATATTATATTATATTATATTATATTATATATTATTATAATATTATATATTATTATAATAATATAATATAATATATATAATATAATATAATAATTTATTATATTATATATATAATATAATATAATATAATAATTTATTATATTATATTATAATATATTATATTATTATATTATATTGTTCTATATTATATTATTTATTTATTTATTTGGTACACTTGTATACCGCTAATATCTCAGCCTATATGGCGACTCATTGCGGTTTACAATATATTTAAAACAACAGTATTCCGATTTTAAAATATAGAATAAAATATAAAATACATACATATACATACACAGTATTGGGCCACCAATACAGACCGGTACATCTCATAATTAAAATCATAATCCAATTCGTTGTCTGTGATTGCTAGTCCATGATCAAAACCTCATCACATCGGATTAGCCGAAAACTTGCTCAAACATCCAAGTTTTCAGTTTTTTCCGAAATACCATCAGCGAGGTGGCTGATCTTATTTCAATAGATAATTCAATATAATATAATATACCAGTAATATATATAATATAATATAAAAATTTATTATATTATATTATATTATATTATATTATATTATATTATATTATATATATTATATTATATT